>NW_025961263.1:161703-346305 GCF_023159225.1 Perognathus longimembris pacificus | reverse complement strand
GTCTTCCTGAAAAATAAGAGAAAATAGGTCACTGAGAAAAGCCATTTAAGCCTGCTTAGGCCGGTTCAGGGGCAGGCCGCTGATTTCCCATTGTCAGGTGTGAAATGGAGCCTCGGGCTTGGCTCCGGAATGGGTCCTGGCAGGTAACAGGACCTGAAACTCAGTCCCGGGAGTCTGCACACCTGGAGGAAGACTTTCAGGAGAAGGCTCCGAATGCAGAGGAGATGATCTGGATGGTGGGAAGGAAGGAAGGCTAGTCTCTCATGAGGGGAGCTAAAGGGAATCACGGCTTGACCAGGAGACTCAGGCCTGGCGGCCACGCAGAACCCAAGCCTCACTGTCTGGAAGATTAAACCTCTCTAAACTCTCATGTCTGAGGTTACCATCGTCGAGTTCATGTATTTTGGAGTAAGCATAATAAGAATGAAACATAATACTCCTTTTTTAATGCTTGGGTAATGACCAGATCAAAGTACATATTTAAAAGCAAGCCAAGAAGATATCTCAGACACACAAGTGCCCGCCATCTATCCATGCTGTTTCCTCGGCTTTGAACTTGTTCCTGGCTTGCCCTTGAGTGTGTCACCTGTCTATTTCCCTTGATATCTTCTCTACCTTCTGTGGCCCCCAAGGCCTCTTTGACTTCTTTATAGGCCTTTGCCTTTTCTGCAGAAACCCAAAAGATAGATATACTACATTCTGCCAAGCATACAACCTGGGCTGTAGCAATCTGTCCTGAGAAAGACCTTTAAACTTTCATTTTGACTGGTCTTTCACCCTTTTGAGTGGAGACATTAAGCCGAGACTAAACATGAGCTGCCCCTTTTCTCAACCAACGTCATGAGAGATAAAACACAGTCCCTTTTCAAGACAACGAAGTCATTTCCCCCATCCCAAATTAACCTATGCCCAGAAGCTCTCGGAGAAAATTCTCCTATCCGAGTACCAACCAGGCCCAATCCTGCTTAGCTTCTGAGACCTCCGAGAAAATTGTATCATACTGTCATGTGATCTCACTTGCTAAAATTCCAATCTGCTGCTTATTGGCGTGGGGATGGTGGCTTGTTATCCAAGGTCTTTTTCTCGCCTTCTCTATCTATGCTGAGGGAACTTTTAACTGGCCGACGTCTAGACGGAGGTTCAGCCTGGTAGCTGTATTACTCAGCTTCCTTTCAGAGCATGGCCATGCACTAGACCTGAGGCGGTCAACTGTACATGACAGGATGGGAAGTGTTCTCCTCTGGGATGTGTCTTGTTGGAGGTCATGCCTGTCACGCCTCGGTTTTCTGCCCCACTGCCCGAAATGTGGATGCGCTGGTACACCATATTGGGCCATGCCGGTGAAGACAACGTTCTAGGTATTACAGATTCTGAGATGAAAGAAACTTGGATCCCTGAGGGATGTCATGGGGCAAATTCTCCAACACCATTGGTATCATTCACTTTTTGACCGTCAAGCTTTTGAGAGTAAAATAAAGTTTTACTTCTTTTAAAGCAAGCCAAGTCGGTGGCGCACACCTGAGGAGGCAGCAGAGCCGGAAGATCTTGAGTTAGAGGCCAGCGTGGTGAACCGGGCCACCCAGGGCAGATTCGTTTTCACGGCCCGTGAAGGAATTAAAAGGAAGGGATGTGTTTAATGTGGACAGCAAATTCATTCAGAGTGAAAGGAAAGCACCAACAGCCAAGCGGGGGGACTGCACTCTTGGAGGATGCCCTTGGAGTCCCATCTGGGAGGGAGGGTTTTATGTACTGGGCTCCTCCCATATCTGTGCTGATTGATGGCTTGACAGCTCGTGTAAGACTCTCTGGGTCTTTTCGTTGGTTGAGCAGACACCAGGGCATTGTGGGAAGAAGCCACATTGGATCGGGAGCCCAGGGCACTGTGGGAACAAGAAGTGAGAAGTGCCGTAATGAGACTCGTGCTACCTGCCACACGTGAGGCCCGCCACTCTTGGCTGCTTTGTTTTGTTTCCGTTATTGGAGGTTGAACTCGGATCCTGGGCGCTGTCTCAGCTTTTTTCTGTTTTCCTCCTAAGCCCGGTGCTCTACCACTTGACCCACAGGCTCCACTTTTACCTTCTTGATGGCTAATTGGAGGTAAGAGTCTCACACTCACATTTTCCTGCCCCAGACGGCTTCACACTGCCATCCTCAGGTCTCAGCCGCCCAGTAGCTAGGCTTACAGGCGTGAGTCTCTGCACCAGGCTTGTGTGCTACGTCTGATCTCCTTCTACCCGAGAGTTCCCCTTTCCTTCCCTCAGTGGGCTGCACAGTGATATTCTGCCTCAAAATAAGCAAATGAACACATCCGTAACTCCATGGTCCTGCTGCACAAATGCCTCCCGGGCTGGCACATTCCATCGCAATGCGGCGGTGGGGGGGGGGGGGGGCCCGAGCGTGGCAGCTACGGGAACAGCAGGACCTTTCAGCCGGGGACCGAGCTCCACAACAGCAGGACCTTTCAGCCGGGGACCGAGCTCCACAGTGGCTCCCTGGACACAGCACTGCACCCCGGATGGGCGAGCTTCTCCACGCACTCCTCTATTCTGGCACGCCCACGTTCAGTGGCTGGAATGGCGGTTGAGGGCTTAGGAAACCTTTCTCGCTGTAGAGCGCAGAGTTTCAGTACTACAGTCCTCCAAAATGTCCACGAGGGAAGAAGGGTCCTGGGGAAGAGTAGATTTTAGAAAGAGTTCCCTGAGTCATGTTGCCTTGCACCCGGGCTCAGACATTCTGCTTTGGAGTTTTACATTCTGCTTTGGAGGTTTATCCGATGACGCCATTATTAACAGTGTTAAGGGAGGGTGGCTAAGGGCAAAAGGATGAAGACTGTTCCAGAGGGACAGGGTCAGGGAGCGGAGGGAGGGTGGGGAGGCAGAGCAAGCGTGGCCCACTGAAGAATTCTAGAACCGCCCAGAGGGGGGAGGTGGCTGCCTCAATAATTCTCCCATCCAAGTCCTAGCCAGGCCGACCCCGATCCCAGAGTCCCGCTGGCTCGGGCTGTGAGCCTGTCCCCCAGGTGGCTAAGCTCTCCGTTCTGCTGCCACGGGAGGGAGGCGGCGCTTACACACCAGTGAATAATTATGCTCCCTTTGTTTCCTGGAGTTGGTTTAGCTCCAGGCGAGCCGTTTGAAGTCTCAATGACAATAGTTGTTTTGAATTGTTCTTATAGGAAAACTCCATCCTGCCCCGCTGCCCCTGGTGAGTCACGGTCTGGTCTAGTGTGGTTTATTTCCATCCAGGTTCCCTCCAGCCCTGGGGGGGGGGGGGACAGGCGTCCACGTCAGCCTGGGCACAGGTGTGGAGCGGGAGTGGGGGCGTGCGGAGCCCCGACCTGTGGACCCACAGTCTCCCCAAGCTTCGCCACGTCCTCTGCACCCGGAACCACCTCACTCCCTGTGGGCTGTGTCCAAATCCGGATCATTTAATCCCCTCCGGGCATCGTGAGGTCAGGAACCAGCCTCACCAGGCCTGAGACCGCGGCCCGGCGAAGGGGGAAGCGTGCCGCTGGAGGTGGCTGGCGGTCACTTCACGCTGAGCTCACCGGTGAGTGCCGACACATGCCCCGTAGGTGTAGGCCCGTCGGTGGTAGATTATTCCAGAGCGGCCCTCACAAGTTCTCGCGTCCAGGTCTGCACAAAGCCAACGTTGGTTCTCCAAGGCGGCCTGGCCTTACAAGTCACTTTCACCAAGCGCGGCAGAGTAATGTTCTGGGGCTGGGAACTTGCGCCTTAGAGACGGTCCAAGGTCTGTTCTGCCCCGCCTGGGACCCATTTGCCACGAAGCTCAGGCTAGACGGCCCAGGGCTCCTGCTGACACAGGCTCTCTCTCTCTCTCTCTCTCTCACACACACACACACACACGTGCAGAGACCACTGAGCTCACACGCTCGGTCGCACACAGACCGGGAGCCCCGCTCTCCACCCACCTGCTCACACACCAGGTGCTGTAAGTCGGAGGCATCTGCTGGCCCAGCCGAGCCAGCCACGCGGGAACCCCCGGGTAGCGGGCCGGCGCGGGCGTGCCTCGGGTGCGGATGTACCCCGGGTCCCGGGTGATCCTTGGCTGTGTCAGCTTCCAGCGGTGCTGCTTTTGCAATGCAGCCACGACTAGCTGGTGTGCAAGATGAGGTGGAGATTTTCTCCTGCTCTGAGCGCGTTCCGACTTGCCTTCCTCAGTGTGACGTTCAGAGGCTGACATCCATCGATAATGGGACATCCGCGCTCCCCGGTTAACCTGTATTTTATTAATTTCAGGTTAGGAGAGCAGCAGGACGAGTTCATCGCCCCAGGGTGTCACCAAGGACGTCCCGTTTGTCCACTCAGCCATTCCGGCCTGGGGAAGTTCCTCAGGCCGCCTCCCCCCCGGGTCACCTCCAGACCACAGACAGCTCCAGCTGGGCCAGAGGAGGAGAGGAGGGTCTCCCCACGCGTCCCCCAGCAAGCTTCCTGCCGGGGCTCCTCGGCACAGAGCGGCTTCACATCAGCACTGGAACGCAGGGCGCTGCCCACGCCACGTGAAGCGGGCTTTCCCCTAGGCACACAGTGGACACGGGGGGGGGGGGGGTTCTGTCGTTGGGGGTGACCAGCAGTGACGACCACAACTAGAAATGGGATCAATACCTCTGAGTGAAGCGGACATTCCTGGAAGACAGGCAGCCTTTGCCCAGTGGCCTCAAACAAGCCCACTCTCTCCTGTCCCTCTCGATGTTAGTGTGCAAGATGGGACCTTATGAAACTCTACGCCCCGGTAAGAAACACTTTCTGGAGGGTGGTGCTGAAACGGATCTTTTAGGGCCCAGAGAATCCCCCACTTAGGTGGGGCCACTTATAAATAAAGGGCTGCACAGTTAAAACAGGTGTGGCAGCCGCAGGGGTGTTTGTAGGCCTTTGGCTGTTCTCAAGATAAGAAGGCCTGGCCTCCAGCCCGTGTGTTGTCTGAAGAAGCTCCTGGGTGAATCCAGTTCTTCGTGGAGGGGCGGAGGTGACTGTAAAATGACAGCAGGAGAATGACTCGGGTCACAGGACCCGCCAGGAGGACCGGGGTGCTGGACGCCCAGCTTTTAGCTAAGTCACAGGCCCAGCAAAAGCAGCCTTTAGGACGCCTCTTAAGGGGGTGCTGGGAAACCAAGGCTGCCGAGTGGCTACAGGTCTAGGAGCAGCACGCAGTGCTATCACCGTGGGAGGCTGCCTGCCCCCCACCCCCTGCCATTCCCAGAGCAGGCCCGCGTCCGTGGCGAGGGGGCAGGGGAAGGCTGGGAAGGCCCGGGGAGAAAGACTCCAGCCTCACCCCCTGGCCTGTCTGCCGGTGACAGTCACGGAGCAAGGACAGAAGGGGAGGAGGGGGATTTGGGTGAAACATGGAAAGTCAGGGAGTTGGCACAAAAGGATGCGCTAGTAAGGGTTGCAGAGAGGAAACTCCCATGCAGAAGAGGGTTTACTGAGAGACCAAGCCGCCGTCCGCACAGGATGTAGGGTCTGTAGGGCAAGAGAGGTGGGTGGGGGGGAGATAACATGGGGGAGGGGGAGGGGGAGGGGGTGTGGGACGGCCGGTGACCTCAGAGGACGGGGAAATCCCACTGGCCTGGGGTGACAGGTGCTGGGCCAAGACTTCTAGGGTGCTAGGGGAGAGACAAGAGGGAGGGGCTCTTCCTGCCGGGGAACGAACACCCTTGAGCGTTGAATCACGTTTTTTGCTAGTGCCTGTTCCAGAAGCGTCTCTGCACCGTCAGGCCACGCGCGGTGCACACCTCACTCACGGTCCGAACCTCGCATTTCCACGGCTCCCCGCCCCCCCCCCCGGCTCTGCCAGGGTGGCACTGTCGGTGGGCAGTGGCGGGGGCCGGGGAGCAGAGCACAGGGTGAAGCCAGGGCTGCGTGCAGTGTGCTGAGGGCGAGCCTGGCCGTGGGGAAAGCAGAAAGCCCCCTTTCAGGGGCCGCTCACTGCGGTGCATGGCGCCGTCTGGTCCTGTCCTGTTCTGTCCTGGGGGGGGGGGGGCACGAAGCACTGGGCCCTGTCCTGTCCTGTCCTGGGGGGGGCATGAAGCACTGGGCCCTGTCCTGTCCTGGGGGGGACATGAAGCACTGGGCCCTGTCTGTCCTGTCCTGGGGGGGGGCACGAAGCACTGGGCCCTGTCCTGTCCTGTCCTGTCCTGTGGGGGGGGGGGCACAAAGCACTGGGCCCTGTCCTGTCCTGTCCTGGGGGGGGGGCACGAAGCACTGGGCCCTGTCCTGTCCTGTCCTGGGGGGGGGGGCACGAAGCACGGGGCCCTGTCCTGTCCTGTCTTGTGGGGGGGAGGAACGAAGCACTGGGCCCTGTCCTGCCCTGTTCTGGGGGGGGGCACGAAGCACTGGCCCAGGACAACCAGGCACAGCTTAGAGCCCCCTGCCCCTCAGGCCTGGGCTGGGCCTCGGCGTTGGGGCAGGATGAGGAATGGGTGGCAGGCAGGGGTGCATGGAGGCCAGCCCTTGACCGAGACCACACTCAACCCCGGGGCTCTGGGGCCTGGGGCAGGGGGCTCCATGGCGGATGTGGGGGGGAGGCGCCCCTTCCACCTCCCTCCCCCTCCCCCGCCCCTCCCCCTCCCTCCCCCTCCCCCGCCCCTCCCCTCTCCCCTTCCACCTCCCTCCCCCAGCCTGCCTTCCGCCTCCACCTTCCCCCTTCTACCTCCCTCCCCACTTCCACCTCCCTCCCCCCTCCCCCTCCCTCCCTCCGCACCTCCACCCCGGCCCGCCCTCTTCCCCCCCCAGCCCGCCTCCTCCCGGGCCTCGCCCCGCCCCTCGCCGCCGCGGGAGGGGAGGCCGGGCCGGGCAGCCACCTGAGGAGCCCGCGCCACCGGTGGCCGGCGGGGCGGAGGTGCGGGGAGCCGGCCCGCGCCCGCCCCGAGGCCCCGGGCCCACGCGGCGGAGGGTCGGGTCCCGAGGGGCGCGGCCTCCCCGCGCGGCCCCGCCCCCCGCCCCGCCCCGCGCGGCCCCGCCCCGCCCCGCGCGGCCCCGCCCCCCGCCCCGCCCCGCGCGGCCCCGCCCCCCCGCCCCGCCCCGCGAGGCGGAAGCAACAGGGCGGCGCCCGCGGTCGGCCCCGCGCGCGCCCCCGCTCGGGGCCCGGGGCGCGGGCGCGCGGGCACGCCGGGGGAGCGGGGCCGGGCGCGTGCGCGGGCGGGGGCGCGCGCCGGGCGGGGGGCGGGGGCGCGGGCCGGGCGCCGGGGCGCATGCTCACTCGCGCCCGTGACGCGCCGGGCGGGCGGAGCGGGCCGGGCCGGCTTCAGAGGCGCGGCGGCCGCGGAGGAGGCGGCGGCGGCGGCGGCGGCGGGGCGGGCGGCCGGGCGGGCGGGCGGGCGGCGGCGGCGGCCGGGCAGCCGAGCGCAGGCCGCGCGGGTCCGACGGGAGCGGCGCCGCCCGCACGCACGCACGCACGCGGGCCGGCCGCGTCTTCTCGCCGGCGGGCGGGCGGGCATGCGCGCGGGGGGCCCCCGGCCGCCGCCCCCCGCACCGCCCAGGCCGTGACCGGCGGGGGGCGGCCGCGCGCGCGGGCCCCATCCATGGGCGCGCGGGGCTGAGCGGCCGGACCAGCCATGGACTGCAGCCTCGTGCGGACGCTCGTGCGCAGATACGTGAGTGCGGGGGGCCGGGGGGCCGGGGGGCCGGGGGGCCGGGGGGCCGGGCGGGCCGGGGGGCCGGGGGGCCGGGCGGGCGCCCCGCGCTTCCGACGGGCGGGCGGGGAGGAGGCACGGAGCCCGGCGGCGCGGCGCGGAGCGGCCCCGGCCGGCCGGGAAACTTTTCCTTCCCCGCCGCCCGTCCGCCCGCCCGCCCGGAGCGCCCGGGGCCGCGGGGCCGATCGCGGGAAGTTGGTCCTGGGCGGGCGGGCGGGCTCCGGAGATGGGGACCCGCGGGCCCGGGAGGGCGGGCCCGGCCACCTCGGCGTCCGCGGGTCGGAGGCGCGGCCGCCCCGGTGGCCCGGGACCGCGTTCCCCCCCCTGCCTTTCCCGGGGAACGTGGGGAGACAGCCCGGGTGCAGCGCGCCCCGACGTGACGGGGGCCCTCCCCGGTGTGCGCCCGCCCGGAGTGTGCGCGGTGGAGGGGCGGGCGCCCCGTCCCCGGGCCCCGGCGCCGCCGGGCGGACGCTCCCCGCCCCGCCGTCCAGGGTGCGCGTGGACGCAGGTGCAGTGTGCACGCTCGCCCTCCTCCCGCCGGGGCGTCGCGCCATGGTGTTCCTCGAGTGCGGGCTGCCTCCGCTCCTCTCACCGTGACTCTGAACCCCCGTCCGGGCCGCCGGAGCCAGCCCCCCTCTCCCCACCCGCAGCCCGGGTCCCCCCCCGTCCGGGCCGCCGGAGCCAGCCCCCCTCTCCCCACCCGCAGCCCGGGTCCCCCCCGTCCGGGCCGCCGGAGCCAGCCCCCCTCTCCCCACCCGCAGCCCGGGTCCCCCCCCCCCCCCGTCCGGGCCGCCGGAGCCAGCCCCCCTCTCCCCACCCGCAGCCCGGGTCCCCCCCCGTCCGGGCCGCCGGAGCCAGCCCCCCTCTCCCCACCCGCAGCCCGGGTCCCCCCCCGTCCGGGCCGCCGGAGCCAGCCCCCCTCTCCCCACCCGCAGCCCGGGTCCGGGCGGCTTGTCGTCTGGTTCTGTTCCCTTCCCGGGGCGGTGAGGAGACCTCGGGGGTGAGGGATCCTCTCCTTGCGGTTTCCCTGCCTAACTTGGTTATTAACAAGAGTGAGGCCCTGCTTCCCCTCCTGTTTCCCCGTTCACACGGATGGGGTCCCCCCCCCTCCCCAGCTCCCGGAGAGTCTCCAGCGTGGCCAGAGGTGCAGCCGCCATTGGGAAACTTCCCCGTGGGTGTTTTGTTCCGGGACAGACCGGCCAGTTGCGGGCCTTCTTTTCCCTTCCCGTCAGGCCCGCGGCCCGCAGGTGTCTGGGTGCACATGGCTGTGGGTGGGACCGCCAGGCCCACGGTGCTCACCTGCCTGCCATGAAGTTGTTCAGTGCACGGAGCACTTTGACCTGCTGTGGTAACTTTAAAAATACACAACTTTGGAGAAGGCCCGGGTGGTGAGCCGGTTTCCCTGCGTGAGGCGGCTCGTGAAGTCCCCGCGGCAGGTGCTTTGAGGGTTACTGGCAGATGCGTCAGTAGGCTGCCTGGTTCCAGTCTCCCAGGGCCGCCCCGTATCCTGGACCGGTGGCTAACCTTGTCCTGCCTCAGTGCTCTGGCCTGGGGATCGATCACGGGGACTCATGTCACGGGGCTGTCCCGGGGATTGAGGTAGCACACCGGACGAACTAAGGAGGGACCTGGCTCGGCCAGTTTGTCCCCGCTGGCTGTAGTTTCAGGCAGGGAGAAAGCCAACAGGCCTGTTTTGTAGGGAGGCCCTGATCTGTGGATGAGGATGAACGAGTTCTCCATTGAGCAGTGTGGGAGGCTCAGGCAAGGTTCAGATGCTCTCCAGAAAGACTGTGGTAAAGATCAGCCAAGCAGACACTGCAGTAGCCTTTGACCCTAAAGTTTATTTAGGGATGAGTGTTATCAGCCCGGCGCTCATTGAGTGACTGCCCTCTCCTCCCTTCACGTCACGTGGAGGGCATCTGACTCTTCTCCACATTTCTGTATGTCAAGAGCTTGAGGTCATTGTGTGGCTTGTTTTGTGATTCAGCTTGGATGGAGTTCCTTGTTTGTTGTTTGTCAGCGTTTTGACTGGATGATGCTTCTACCCTTGGAAACTCGTAAGACAGCAAACTTCAGAAAGTCTGAAGGCCTTCCTTGCTGACAGTCGATTATTTATTTTAGGAACAATTGTGTGTTCCATTTGAGTGTTGTTATAATAGCAAAACAAATGGTTTTGGTCCCTGAGGATGCTGTCCCAGAGCCTTAGCCTGTGCCAGCATGCAGTTGTACCTGCTTTTCTTTATGCATTTATTTATTGTCCCCAAATGGTTTGTAGCATGGACACTGGTGGTGTCAAACTGTGAGCCTGTCTCATAGATTTATTCATCTGGTGCAGTTATGCCAGGCCTGCACAGTGCTGGGATTGCTTTTTCTAATCCAGCATGAGTGGCAAATCAGAGTCTTCCTGTTGCTTATCCCCAGGAGTCTGCACCCCACTTTAACCACCACACCTTCAAGTATTTGAGATAAGTGAATCCTCAGGCACACAGTCCCAGGCTACCCATGATTTCTTGCAGGGTGGCGGTAGTCTGCAGGATGGACTTGTAAAGTTTATAAGTAACAAACGTTTAACAAGGCAGCAGTCTGATGAGTTTGCCCAGTGCCTACCTGCCGTCAGGGACTCTCGTGTGCCAAATGGATGTTTTTGTGCTTAAGTTCAGCTGTGTAATTTAACCTGTAGGCTAAATCCTCCCATTGTTCTGAGGAACCCCATTGAATGTCTGCTCATTAGGAATAAGTGATCCTCAGATGCTTTCATTTAATGCCAGAGACTGAATTTAATAACCTGAGGGGAAATGGTTATGTTATTGCAGTCAATTACATTTCTAGAGTTGAGGGCACGTCCTGAGTTTATGATGACTGACAGTGGCATTGGATTTGCCCAGGAAACACACATGCCCGCTACTCAGCACGCCCTCTGTTTGCAGGCATACTGGGCCCTGAAACCCAAAACACAAATTGTCCTTCGGTGTTTGGGGGCCATGTGATCCGACAGAAACAGGGTTAATGAGAGAGTCCCTGGTCTCACACTTACACATGCTCTTCTAACCAGGTTTAACTGCAATTTACCTCCCCTCCTCATCAAGAGAAGGCCGTGTTCACGGCACAGGCGTCAGCGAGGTTTAACCAGGCCCTTGGATGTGGCCATCCGAGAAGCAGCACCGTACCATCGTGAGGAGGTTCTGCACCAGAGTCTGATGGACCTGCACTCATCTCTCCTGGCCACTGTCTGAGATCGGGCTGGCTGGGCGGCCTATTGGCTGCTTACCGTCCTCCACGTAAAGTGGCCACGAAGGAGGCACTACTCAGTAGCTTTAAAACCAGTACGTTTCCCAACTCTTTCAAGGTCAGGGTCAGGCAGTACTGGCCATCTCTTGTCCCTGGAGGGTCCAGTGCTGTCTGTCTGTCCTAGCTGTGTGGCTGCCCCTGTCCTGCTGATGAGCATACAGCCTGTTCTGGTTGGGGTGACCCTGCGGAGTGTAAGCAAACTGTTCCTCACTTTGGTTTTGAAGCTCTTAATTGTGCCTTACCTGCCTCTTGCCGTGTGTCTGTCTGTGTCTCACAGGATGTGAGGAGCAGGGGGAGGTTCTTCTGCTCATACACATCCTGAGAAGGAGGAGTCCGTGGGGAGGACTCCGGGCCTGTTCTGTCCCCTTCTCGGTGGCCCGGGCTCAGGCTGGACCCGGTACATGACCATGGCAGCCGGTTAGAGCTCATGCCTGTCTCTAGCCCAGTCCTTACGTGTCTCGACCCGAGTGGTGTGGGGAGCTGAGTTTAGGAGTGTGGGCTGTGTGCCATTCTCCCCCTGTACATCCTGGGTTTGTTAGTGACGCAGTTTGAATCACTCGTAGTCGCCTTTGTTCTCCGTGTCCATCACTCATAGCACGGTGGAGGTGGTCATTTTCGAGGACGGAGGTGACTTAGCCGTGTATTTTCAAATTCTTGTTCATGTGTGCTTAGCAACCACGTTTTCCACCTCTCCTGATTTATTCTTGCAAAGCGTCCCTCCCCGCCCCCCGCCCCCCGCCCGTGTGTCTGTCTTTCACTTTTGTGGCTGTCAGGATCAGGTCGCACTGAAAGCTTTCCACCAGGACCACGGGGGCTGGGCGGCAGCTATGGCCGCATTGCCGGGTGTCACGCAGCTTCGTGGCTTGGCTGCAGAGGCGCTGGTCGCACCCGTGGCCGCATGAGGGGCCGGTGGACCACGGAGAGACTGGCAAATACAGCTAGTGTTTTGAGGACAGAAAGTGTTCACAGAGGGAGAGCGCCGCCGGCAAGAAGGCTGCGGTCCTGACTCGCTTTACTCTGCCAAGGTGTGTCCTCCACGTCTGGAGGCTGGTGTCACCGCGGGGCCCACGCCGCCCTAAGTGCGACCGGCACCTGCCGTGGTCTTTGGGTGGCCTGGTAGCCTGCCAGGTGGCACCTGCTGTGGACTTGGGTGTCCAGACAGGCTACGGGTGGCACCCGCCGTGGCCGTCAGAGGCTGGACAGCCTGTCTTGGTCGTTGGGTATGTAGAGAGCGTGCTGGGGGGCACCCACGGTGGTGTCTTGGTGGTTAGGCAGCTTGCAGGATTGTGCCACACTGAGTGCTTTGTTTCCCCAGAGGCCGCTGAAAAATGAGAGCGATGGCCTTTGCCATCCTTGCTCCACTAAGAGGAGAGGATCAAATGAACTAATGTACATGGATACAACCTGTACGTTGTAAAGTGCTATAAAAATAACTCAGCAAAAGGTTTGTCGATTTCTCCTGACTCTCATGTGACAGGTAGGTTGTTTTTTTTTTTTTCTTGAAAAGGGAAGGAAAATAATCTTTTTCTTCTCTTTTCTTTCTGGTTGGAGGTTAGGAGAAGGTCTTAGTGGTTTGCTACCCGTGAAGCAGATTGTTTGATCAGAGCTGGAAGGAGGGTGCGCCTGGGTGTTGGCGCACCCTGCCCTCCACACAGAAGGGAGCCCTTCTGCGCAGCATCTGGCTTAGTGACCGGACAGATGTTCGGGCTTATGTCACACAAGTGGATTGGGCAGGGCCGCTGCCTCACGGAGTGGGAGGCTGCTGGCCCGTGAAGGGAAACGGAATTGTTTTCCAGGACCTACTCGCGACGTCTTGCCCAGGCAGCATTGGGGAGCGGTGGTTGGAGTTGGCCCTGAGGTGCACGGGGAATACTTGGACGCTCCGCTGTT
The DNA here is from genome assembly GCF_023159225.1 of Perognathus longimembris pacificus. Classification (NCBI taxonomy): domain Eukaryota; kingdom Metazoa; phylum Chordata; class Mammalia; order Rodentia; family Heteromyidae; genus Perognathus; species Perognathus longimembris. The sequence goes on along the minus strand of NW_025961263.1, from coordinate 333,479 downwards.
TGTGCAGTTGTCCTGAGTGGTGGAATCCTTGGGGGTACGATTAGTGATGGTACCCGTGCACCGGGAGAGTACCCTTCCGGCTCCCTTAAACCAGCTCCTGGCTTAACTCTGTGTGTGTGTGTGTAAGTTACCAAAGTCTTACTTGTTCTTTGCTGAAGTTATGTCACAGACGATACATGGTCTGTGGTGGTAGTTGGAAGAATTTGGGAGATTTTTCTCGTTTGACAAGATGCTAGCTGAGCGGGCCCATGCTACCCAAAACGCCCCTGCCCATCATGTTTTTTTTTGTCCAGTCCTGGGGCTTGAACTCGGGGCCTGAGCACTGTCCCTGGCTTCTTTTTTTGCTCAAGGCTAGCACTCTGCCACTTGAGCCACAGCGCCACTTCTGTCTTTTTCTATATATGTGGTGCTGAGGAATCGAACCCAGGGCTTCATGTATGGGAGGCAAGGGCTCTACCACTGGGCCACCTTCCCAGCCCCGCCCATTGTGTTTTGCGTTGAAGCCTCAGGCCTTGAGACTCCTCCTCCTGCTGTCTGGTGCCGGGCACAGACACAGGCCTAGAGCTGCTTGATGAAGACCGTGGGTTCCAAAGAGGCGTGGGGGTCTGGGTGGGGTTGCCCATATGCCCATTCTCTGTCCCTGTGCCAAGTATGGCACCGTTTATCTGTGCCCTTTCTTCTCTCTGGACCTTCTTCCTGCCTGGGGAGGAGGCATTGTTAAACAGTTCAGTAATCTCCTGCCTCAGAGAAAAGAGGATTTCCTCAGACCTATTTTCAGTGGAGGATTAGGGACAGTGAAGTTCTGCCACAGTGTGTCCTCTAGGGCTTGTGTTGCTCTTCAAGGTCTGATATTGCTCTCCCATCCCACCCCGTCAGTCGCCTCGGAGGTGCTGATGATGAGGTCCTGAGCTGGATGATTTGAGGGTAAATGCAATCTAGGCCGGTCCCAACAAGTGGAATCCCCTAAGCTTACAGTTGCTTTGATTCGGAGGAATGTTAAGACATGACACTACCAGGTAGCCATGAAATTTTCAGTAGCACGTTTCTTCCCCCGTCACAATCAACTTGAATGCAAAACGCAAGTCACATGTAGGGAGAGCTGGCACAATTGTCACAGAGGCCGGAGAGTTTCTGTCTCCCTGAGGTTACCCGGCTCATCTCAGCATTGCTCAGATACAACGTGGAAGTCCAGTGGTACCGGAGAAGATAGTCAGAAGCAACCCCATTGAGGTTCTTATAAAGACATTGCTTAGTACTTGCCAGGTGCTTGACATTAACTGAGTACTGGCCGTGGCCCACGCAGTTGTTAGTGGGGAGACACGGGGTGAGCATGTGTGTACGAAGGAGCGGTGAGGGGGCAAGCGGGGCCTCTGGGCAGAGGAAGGCTGAAGATACATGGACAGCCGTGTGGCTAGCCAGCCCTCTGGATGGACACGGGATGGTGGGGGGGTGGACACAGAATGGCCCCTGGGTGGGCTTTACTTCACTGGGCTCCTGTTGGCTTCCTCTTAAGTTTTATGGCTTAAACTATGGAATCTGCATTACGCCTGGATAGGTTTTAAATTTAAGCACATAGCCAAGAAAGTGTTACAACCGAGGAACGCAATAGGAAATTGGGTTAGTTTCTTGGCCCTGTAGTTCCACCGCGGGTGCCTGGCTGTGTTTTGGGTGCAGTGCTGTGCGCACGTGCCCACGTGCAGGGCTGAGGTGAGGATGGCTCGTGTGCCTCTCGCCTGACGTTGAGTTTGGGTGTTGGGAACATTCTGAGTCTTTTCTGCTATTTTGAAGTCTATGAATTGCCAACCTCTGTCAGCCTCCTGTGCTGTAGACCTCGGGAGTTAGTCCTCATATCTAACCACAGTACTGCACCTGCTGACAACCATTCTTCCCTCCCTCCCCCTCCCTCCCACCTCCTTCCTTTCCTCTCTCCCCCCCCCCCCCACACTTCACAGCCTCTGTGAAGTAAGTGCTGTTGCCCTTACCCTCTGAGAGCAGTATTTCCGCGGGTACCTCTAGTGCTGTTCCTTCTGTGGCTGACTTATTTTACTTAAAACAATGATTGTTAACATTGTAGGGATGCGTTGACTTATTGAATGAACAAACAAGGGATTGACCCTGGACAGCTTCTTATTGTGCGAAAATTACATCTCTGACCTGGGTGCCCCTCCCCCCAAGAGGACAAGCCGAGGTCACCGTGGGCCCCCCCCCCCCGCCCCCAAGTGCAGCTGCAGGAGCGGAGCAGCCGCGCCGTGTGGGAACACCCTTCCAGAAAGCCCTCTTCTGCTAACAAGTTTTCTCTTTAACTTATAACATCGGTGCTTTTATTATCTAGAAAATCATTAATAAGCAGATCCATCACGTTTACTTATATTTGAGTGCTTTCCTAAAAAAAAATGTAGGTTCTGTGAGAATGGTTTGTTACTGTTTCTTCTCCAGAGGTGGTACAGAATGTTTTGTTCTAAGTGGATGTGACTTTTGGATGTCGTCAGCCGCTGTTGCTTTTGGGAGGAAAACGTGCTTCAGCCGTTAGGGCCCTCTTCTTGTTAGCACTTGCTTTAGGGAGACCCTTGGTTGTACCGTGGGAAGTAGGGGCGCTCACGTTTGCCCCGGAGAGCCGCACAGCACCAAGCTGTCGGGGTCCTGGGGGTAGACAGGAGAGCACGGGGGGGGGTGTGTGTGTGGCCTCCCGGCGCCCAGAGCTAGCTCCTGAAGCAGCGGTGCCCGTCCTCTTGCACTTCTGGAAGTGATGTAGAGCCGGCCCACAGTTGCCGTAGACGCCGAGGGGACTCCGCCAGCTGTGGCTTTCCCAAGGGGACTGGGGCTGGCGTGGGCCCCAGGGCTTGACTGAGCTCTGCCCGGTCAGGTCTTGCGAGTGCCTTACCGTCCTGGAGCATGGCCCTCGGTTGCCTGTGTGCTGGGCATGTCGAAGCTGAGTTTGCATAAAGAACTTAGGGTTATCTATGGCTAATTTGATTTGATTTGTTGGTGGACTTGGGTAAAGGAGAGAGGGAGAAAAAAACAACTTGGTTTTTGTCTCAGAGCAAAGGCTAGCAGTGAAGGGCTACGCTCTAGAGCAGCTCTGGTTCCAGGGTGCCAGATGTTTCCCAGGACCCAGTTTGTGCGAGGAGGAAGCAAGAGGGCTGGAGGGAGTCCTGTGTCACCCTCCACACGGGGAGCAAGAGCTGCCTCCTGTGGGGCCATTGTGCACTCCGGGGTCTCGCCTCCCGGAAAACAGGAGCCACTCCCAGGGAACAACGGCGGAGGGCCCCAGGGCTCGGTGCTGATGACTACCCAGGCTGGTCACGTCTGCAGCGAGGCAGCACAGTCCAACAGTGAGCATCTCCCGGGGCCGAGGTGCTCTCCACCAGCACCCGGGCTCAGCACAGCACTGACCCGTGCTCTGCACCAGCACCCGGGCTCAGCACAGCACTGACCCCTGCTCTGCACCAGCACCCGGGCTCAGCACAGCACTGACCCGTGCTCTGCACCAGCACCCGGGCTCAGCACAGCACTGACCCGTGCTCTGCACCAGCACCCGGGCTCAGCACAGCACTGACGCACAGCACTGACCCGTGCTCTCCACCAGCACCCGGGCTCAGCACAGCACTGACACGTGCTCTGCACCAGCACCCGGGCTCAGCACAGCACTGACCCCTGCTCTGCACCAGCACCCGGGCTCAGCACAGCACTGACCCGTGCTCTCCACCAGCACCCGGGCTCAGCACAGCACTGACCCGTGCTCTGCACCAGCACCCGGGCTCAGCACAGCACTGACCCCTGCTCTGCACCAGCACCCGGGCTCAGCACAGCACTGACCCCTGCTCTGCACCAGCACCCGGGCTCAGCACAGCACTGACCCCTGCTCTGCACCAGCACCCGGGCTCAGCACAGCACTGACCCCTGCTCTGCACCAGCACCCGGGCTCAGCACAGCACTGACCCCTGCTCTGCACCAGCACCCGGGCTCAGCACAGCACTGACCCGTGCTCTGCACCAGCACCTGGGCTCAGCACAGCACTGACCCCTGCTCTGCACCAGCACCCGGGGTCAGCACAGCACTGACCCCTGCTCTGCACCAGCACCCGGGCTCAGCACAGCACTGACGCACAGCACTGACCCGTGCTCTCCACCAGCACCCGGGCTCAGCACAGCACTGACACGTGCTCTGCACCAGCACCCGGGCTCAGCACAGCACTGACCCCTGCTCTGCACCAGCACCCGGGGTCAGCACAGCACTGACCCGTGCTCTCCACCAGCACCCGGGCTCAGCACAGCACTGACACGTGCTCTGCACCAGCACCCGGGCTCAGCACAGCACTGACCCCTGCTCTGCACCAGCACCCGGGCTCAGCACAGCACTGACCCCTGCTCTGCACCAGCACCGGGGCTCAGCACAGCACTGACCCGTGCTCTGCACCAGCCCCCCCACAGTACTCTGGAGCTAAGGTTCAAGATGTGGAGGCTTGGGAGGGCTTGGCAGCTGGACCTCAGGCGGTCCACTCACAGAACCTTCCACATGCCCCTCGGTGTGCCAGGGCAGGCAGCTGAATGGTGTCTGTAGTTCCCTTTGCAGCTCTGGAGGGAGACAGGACTTCCAGGTTCCACCTGTTGGCCGCACGGGCCTCTGGGAGGCACGTGATCTTGCACACTCAAGCTACAAATGGCAATCCTACCACAGGTGGGTCTCTGCACTTGGCTTTGCTGATGGTGTTGCTCAGTCTGCAGATAGGGGCCTCAGTGTGCACTGCTGGTGGGGCTGTTCAGTCCGTAGACTCGGTGTGACTAGCGAAGTCTGGATGGGTGGAACGTGCCTGCTGGTGCACTTGTCACCCTGGTGGACGTCAGTGCAAAACTGGCCTTTTCCAAGAGGATGGGGCCGATGTGGGGGAGGCAGGGCACGGCCCCTCCCCAGAAAACAACCAACGGGGATTTTCCTCTCTTCTTGATGCCCGGCAGAGCTTTCCGGACCGTGCCGGGACGTCATACCAACACGAACAGCAACTAGAGCCTTCCGGAAGAGGGCTTCCAGAGGAAGCGGTGCCTCACGGGTCAGCACGGCGGGAGGCCGGCAGGCCCCTTGGCAGGCAGCCATGGGTGCCCTTCCTCAGGCCTGTGGGAGGCCGCCTTCCCGCTTCTGGGAGGCGTGGCGCTGGCACCTCACTTTGCACAGTGCTCCAGACTGAGGGAGCCGCTGGGTATTAAGTGTTCACGGAGAGGTTGTTCACAGGTGGCCAGTGTGGACAGTGCAGGAAGAGGTCAGTTCCAGACACGTGACGGCAGTCATCTGCCATCCCTAGATGGTGGGCTCTCAGTGACCTTGTCCTCATCTGCTGCCCCTGTGTGATGGGCTCTGTGTCCCTGCCGTGTGATTGGCGGAGCTCAGCTTGGGCCCCCGGACACCTGGGGAAGGGGCAGGAGGTTGGAGGCCTGAGGGTCTGAGCCTGTCCCAGCTGGAGAGGAGCTCATGGTGTGGGCTGGGTCATCAGGGCCCTCTAAGTGCGGTCCTGGTGCTCACGGAAGAGAAGGGAAGGGAAGGCCGTGCTCCTGGCCCGCTGAGGGCAGTCCTGGTGCTCACAGAAGAGAAGGGAAGGGGAGGCCGTGCTCCCAGCCCGCTGAGGGCCGTCCTGGTGCTCACAGAAGGGAAGGGAAGGGGAGGCCGTGCTCCCAGCCCGCTGAGGGCCGTCCTGGTGCTCACAGAAGAGAAGAGAAGGGAAGGGGAGGCCGTGCTCCCAGCCCGCTGAGGGCAGTCCTGGTGCTCACAGAAGAGAAGGGAAGGAAAGAGAAAGCTGTGCTCCCAGCCCGCTGAGTGTGGTCCTGGTGCTCACAGAAGAGAAGAGAAGGGAAGGGGAGGCCGTGCTCCCAGCCCGCTGAGGGCAGTCCTGGTGCTCACAGAAGAGAAGGGAAGGGAAGGCTGTGCTCCCAGCCCGCTGAGGGCAGTCCTGGTGCTCACAGAAGAGAAGGGAAGGGAAGGGGAGGCCGTGCTCCCAGCCCGCTGAGGGCAGTCCTGGTGCTCACAGAAGAGAAGAGAAGGGAAGGCCGTGCTCCCAGCCCGCTGAGGGCAGTCCTGGTGCTCACAGAAGAGAAGGGAAGGGAAGGGGAGGCCGTGCTCCCAGCCCGCTGAGGGCCGTCCTGGTGCTCACAGAAGAGAAGGGAAGGGAAGGCCGTGCTCCCAGCCCGCTGAGGGCCGTCCTGGTGCTCACAGAAGAGAAAGGAAGGGAAGCCGTGCTCCCAGCCCGCTGAGGGCAGTCCTGGTGCTCACAGAAGAGAAGGGAAGGGAAGGGAAGCCGTGCTCCCAGCCCGCTGAGGGCCGTCCTGGTGCTCACAGAAGAGAAGGGAAGGGAAGGCTGTGCTCCCAGCCCGCTGAGGGCAGCCCTGGTGCTCACAGAAGAGAAGGGAAGGGAAGGCCGTGCTCCCAGCCTGCTGAGGGCCGTCCTGGTGCTCACAGAAGAGAAGGGAAGGGAAGGAAAGCCGTGCTCCCAGCCCGCTGAGGGCAGTCCTGGTGCTCACAGAAGAGAAAAGAAGAGAAGGGAAGCCGTGCTCCCGGCCCGCTGAGGGCAGTCCTGGTGCTCACAGAAGAGAAGGGAAGGGGAGGCCGTGCTCCCGGCCCGCTGAGGGCCGTCCTGGTGCTCACAGAAGAGAAGGGAAGGGAAGGCCGTGCTCCCGGCCCGCTGCTGGCTCCGCACACTGTCCTGATGCCCAGCCATGTAGATTGTGATTACATGTTCCAGAAGTATAATCTATTTCACCGAGGTGATGGAAAAGAAAATAAACATAGAAGACTACATTTATTGTGTTCTTAGGTCATGTTCCTGATTATTTGTTTTGAACTAGTATTAAAAAATCTAAGATTACCGGGTAAGTGTTGGGATCACCTCCTCTGCTTTCTTGAGGCAAAGTAAACATTCTCCTCCGTCTGTGGGAATTAGCCCAGAAGTCATGGCTTGTGTGCTCAAGGGTGTCCAAATGTCCTTGCGTGCAAGTGGCTTGATCTGGTGAGGAAATAGGGTGCCGGCTTTTTCTTGCTTTCTTTGAGGCAGGGTCTCCCTTTACAGCCCAGGCTAGCCGGGAGGGAGCTCACTGTGTCGCTGAGCCTGGACTTCATCCCATCCTCCCTCCTGCCTCTGGATGCTGGGGTCTTAGTGGCACATGCCACGAAGACTGGCCCACAGCACGCAGCGTACACAGCAGATGTGCGGGACCAGGCGAGAACTTAGGGGGTGCTGGTGGGGGGCAGGGTGGAGGATCCGATCCCCGGCCACGCTCCGGGGCATGAAGCCTCTGTGTGTGGAGGACTTCGGTGGTGGGGTCTGAGGTACGGGGTAGGTTTGGTCTGAGCTCCTGCTGCGAAGAAGGGAGACTTGGGTGAAGGGCAGTAGAGGAGTCAGGAGGGGTGCAGGCCCGGGCACGGCAGCGGCTGGCACTGTCCTCTGTCTGCAGGAAGGTCCTGGGGGCTCTGTTGGCTGTCCGTAGGCAGGGAGGGAGCCCTGCCATGGGATCATCTCAGTGGAAATGGTGCTTAGTTCTCAGGGCTCTTCCCAGGAGGTTCCCTGCTCCACCGAGTACATGATGAGCTCAGACTGATTACTAGTCTGGGCCCTGCTTGTGTTGCCTGTGTGTTCTTAGTAAGTGGTCAGCCAGCCATGTGGCTGTTGGTGCCAGGTTGGCAGGCAACAGAGAAATCCAGCTGCCCTAGTTTGCACACTAGGAAAAACATACATATTTTGGGGTAATTTGAAGAGCTAAGAGGAGCAGAGAATCTGTGTCAAGGTTTGTTTTGAAGTGATAGCTCAGAGCTTAGAATTTGTGTGTAAGAGCAGACTTGAGCAGAATAAAAACTGCAACCTCCTAATGTGCTGTTTGTCCCTGGACATCCGGCTCTCGTGGCAGATGTGGCTAGTAGTAGAGGAAAGCGCATAGAGAACTTGTTGGACATTGTAAACCTCTTGTTGGGTGGGGCATGCCTTGCCCGCACTGATGTATGAGGTCCATGAATTACGGGTCCACAATGAGACAGAGATGCGTGCTTCTCATTAGCTGCCTGAGGCCGTCGGCCTATACTGATAATTTTGTAGGACCTGCGATAGATGCTATAAATATCCAAATGACCTTTTGCCAAAAAAAAGGTTCCCTACCCTGTGCATCTTGAAACCTTCCAGGTGTTGCATGCAGATGGCACGCAGTGTGGCAGTATGTGTGTGGGTAAGTCTGAACTGCGCCTAGTTTAACTACTGAACTGTATTCAGCCAGTAATTACTGACAGCCCTCTAGAGATCGGGTACTGTGCTTGGTAGCGGAATATGGCAAACTAACAACAAAGGTGAGAATGATTGTCACAAGCGACATAGCGTGCAGAGCCCCCTTGCCTTGTCTTTGCTCAGGAAGGAGTTGGGCACTCCGTGGACGGGCCTGGTACAGCACCAGTGCATGCGTCCAGGTCTGCTGGAAGGCTGTCTCCACACCCCTCCCCCTCCCCCCGCTGCTTCCACCTCCATCTGCACCTCCCCCCCCCCCCCCCCCACAGGCTGCCTCCACCTCCACACGCTGCGTGTTTCCTGAGTGCCGCTGGCCACGTGGAGATCTCTCAGGATGCCCAACTGAGATACAGTTGGCTTTGATCTTCTAGAAGTAAACTCCTGCAGTCGCCAGTTACACTGAGAGCTTCAGCAGCTGGGCAATCAGGCATTTGGGTACAGGTGGAGCTACAGTCATCAAGGTCCTTGCAGATGCCCCTCTGATGAGCAAAGGAAATAAGCCTATCCCTAAACAGGAGGGAGGGCTTTGAGCTTTTTCTGGAAAGCACAGGAACGATAGTATTGTAGAGGCCATGTGGTCTGTGCAGGGTAGGGCCCGGCAGGATACAAGGGGTGCAGTGTCTGGGAGCCAGAAAACTTTGTGAAACAGTTTACTGATGCAAACTTTCTGAAGCTTTGTTCTGGGATGGCTGTAGGACTTAGGTCAGCCCCGGGTAGGGCCTTGACACCTTTAGAACGTTCATCCAAGACGGGAAGGCACCTTGTTCGCGCAATAGCTGGGACCTGGCTGCGCACGTGACAAGTGGGTGACTCGCGTCTGGGAGCACAGCCGTGTGTGACATGCCACCCTATGGTTGACCAGACACCATTGTTAGAACTTTCCACTCAGTTTGTTTTCCTCCAGCCTGGCTCCCGTGGTCTTGTAACTGCTCACTGAAGAGGGACAGCCCGGCCAGCTTGTCCTTCCACCCTTCCCTCAGTCTAGCTAGCGTGTCCGAGAGCGAGAGGTGTCAGGAGGAGCTGCCATAGTGCTTGGCTATTTTTAGTGACCCTGCTATCTTTAGCTGGTGTTGTCAGGCCTTACAGGGCCAGCAGCCGCCGCGACTCATGGGAGCCGTAAGGTGGTGACACTCGCCCCTAGCCCCCTTGAAGCCAGCTATTTGGAGATTGCCTTTAAATAGCTTATAACAGTGATTTAATACAAGAGTAATGGATACTCATAGCCCGAGCTTACGCTGAGGATTATAAAGAGAAGCAGGGTTTGTAGTTGTAGATTTTGGAATTGGAGCAGGTATGGAGGTCATCATTTCTCTTCTATGCCCACGGCAGCTGAGGAACGGCATGAATCATCATGAGTCTCTTCAGTGGCAGTGCACACATAGGGGCCCTGTAGGACCCTGCTCAGCTACCTGAGGGTGCGGAGAAAGTGCTTCACAGAGAGGTCTCAGCTGCAAGGGCATCATCTCCGCACTGTCAGCCTCCTAGGCAGCCCAGACTTTCTTTACTGAAAGGCTACTGCCTGCCATTGCCTGGACCTGGGATGCTCATTAAAGCCTGTGGATCAAGGATTTAAAGGGGGAGATGGAGGCAGCAAGTTTCGGTGTAGGGCAGGCTACCCTCAGGGCAGGATCAGGGAGTCCTGTGCAGTGACTTGGAGACTCACAACATGCCACTATTCCCTAGTGTGACAGAACAGGGGGATTGCGCCCCAACAGTTTCCCATTAAGTTAGGAAGAAGACACGTACGTGTTTGGAATGAATGAGATTTTGGAGATGGGTGGATCACAGTGGAGGGAGGAGGAGGATCACAGTGGAGGGAGGAGGAGGATCACTGTGGAGGGAGGAGGTGACTCAAGGACTGGATCACTGTGGGTGGAGGAGGTGTTGCTGCGGGTGGAGGAGGTGGCTCACTGGATGGGCCCAGGGTGATCCCTGTGTACTGTGGAGGAGGATCACAGTGGAGGGAGGAGGAGGATCACTGTGGAGGGAGGAGGAGGATCACTGTGGAGGGAGGAGGTGACTCAAGGACTGGATCACTGTGGGTGGAGGAGGTGTCGCTGCGGGTGGAGGAGGTGGCTCACTGGATGGGCCCAGGGTGATCCCTGTGTACTGTGGAGGAGGATCACAGTGGAGGGAGGAGGAGGATCACTGTGGAGGGAGGAGGAGGATCACTGTGGAGGGAGGAGGTGACTCAAGGACTGGATCACTGTGGGTGGAGGAGGTGTCGCTGCGGATGGAGGAGGTGGCTCACTGGATGGGCCCAGGGTGATCCCCGTGTACTGTGGAGGAGGATCACTGTGGAGGGGGCAGGGGGTGGCTTGCCGTGAGACTTCCATTGGGCGTATGGCTCAGGATTCTGTAGGTGTTTGTGTTGGGATCTTAGGAGGTGGGTCACATCCAGCAAACAGATGCTGCTCTGCCTCCCCTTTGGACCCAGGCATGGTTCATACCATGTATTTGTAGACAACCTATGCAGTTGTAGTGTTCAAATATGTGGGCAAGGGTTTCTGTAAAATTGCCAAGTGGAAATTAGTAAATAACCCTTGGTTTGTTTGCAAGATGTAAGTAGCCGTTCATACTCAGCATCCTTTGCTTTGCGTTTTATCCAGAACCAGAGACAGTGGAGACCACCCACTATGGCTTCTTTTGAAAGAATAGGTCAGGTGGTGTCAGGTTGATGGATGAGGAACCCAGGACAGTCTCTGAACTTGGGACCCCTGGCCACATGAAGGCAGTGTACTTTTTCATCAGAGGACTATTGGCTGTCTCTCAGGTAAAAATGTAAAGTTTTATCTTGAACAGATTTTTACTACTAAGCCAGGCTGAGCTGGATTTCAGACTTGTGGTAGCTGTCCGTCACACAGGCCACCTTGCCTTATGCCTCCTGCTGGGAGCTCGTAGCCCGTCGCTTGCTCCAGCCTGCTGAGGGTTGCCTGGTTTGCAGCCAGGTAGTGGTGCAGAATCTACCGGCTCTGTCTTGGTTTTTGGCCAGTTTAAGTGGGAATCATGTGAATTCACGCACTTGTGATCCCTGCCTGTGGATGGCCAGGCAGGGACAGCGTGGAGAGGAAAGAAGAGGAAAGAGCGCTCCCGAAAGCCTTGCCATGGCGTGTCGTGCGAGGTCCAAGCATGCGTGTGCGGTGCAGGCGGGACGCAGCCAGGTGGGCAAGGAAGATGGCCTGTAGGAGTCTATGAAGCTGTAAAGAGACACCTGGCAATTAGAGTGAAGAAGTGTCTCGTAGTTGGAAGAAGTGAGGGAGGCAGATGAGCACCAGCTTGAGGAATCTCGGGGCTTGCCCTCGGTGTGTGTATGCGTGCGTGTGTGTGTGCGCGCGCGCGCGCGTGCAGTGATCATGTGACCTCCAGGGAGGGATGCACCCCTGGGGCTGTGTGGCAGTTAGAGGCTCTGGCAGTCCAGGTCCCAGTGGGTGGGTTGAGGTGTGTGTTCTCAGAAGTGCCAGGTGCGTGGTCACCTCTCCATGTCCTCTCGTGGGAAGGTGGGGGGAGTGTTGTAAGAAGGATGTGCATTTCCAGTGTCCCAGTTTATTCAGAGGGCAGCACTTCAGACAGTGACTTCTGATGTATCGCTAAGCTGAAAGGAAGCTTTGCACAAAAACATGTAGGAGTTAACGGAAATTAAAAAGAGCGGGGTTGTCCCACTCCCGGACTGTCCTCTCGTCTCTGCCTCCTCCTGTAGCTGTCTTTCGTGGTGGAGCTGGAAATGAAAATTCCCGGGAACTCTGTCATGGCACATCTACCTTTACAAAGGTGAATTTGTGCTTCTCGTCACTTGGGTGGTGGATGTGATACCACAGGCATCCACTTGTTGGGCTTGGAGCAACAAATAAATGGAGTCTTAATTTCCATAAAGATTCCTGTGCATATTTTAAAAACATTTCATTGTTTAGAATGAACTTCAATGTCCAGTCATGGTGGTTCACATCTGTAATTTGGGATTGCCGGATATGGGGGAGGGGAAGCTAATGAGATCCCATCTCAACCAATAAAAAAATATTTGTGATGGTACATGCCTGTCTCACCAGCTACACAGCAGTATAAATCGGAGAATTACTGTCTAGGCTGACCTAGATAAAAAGTCGGACCCTGCCAAACAGTATTGAAAGTGAAAAAGATTGGGGCGTAAGTGGTAGAGTGCCTGCTTGGCAAATACAGGCCCTTGGGTTCAAATCCCAGTCTTGCCCAAAGAAAAGAATTTCTGAGAATGAGCAGGGTGAAGACCTTCACTCCTGAGGGTCTTGCGTCCACTAGACGTAGAACAGTGTCAAGTTCTGGTCTTGCTAGCATTGAATATGGAGGCTTTTAAATGATGTGATGTGGCAAATGTTGGTTTGCCTCCACTTCTTCAGTTGAGCCTTGTCTTTTTGGCTGGCTCTCTGACCCCCTCGTGTGACCTTCAGAGCTTCGCGTGGCCCTCTTCCCTGGGGACCGTGGCACGTGACTCCTCTCACAGACACGTGCGCTGAAGCCCACCTGCAGCCCAAGCTCAGGGTGGAAGCTCCAGGAGCTTCCTTGTCTTCAAGGAACGTTAGTGACTGGAAGTTTTGAGACAGAAGTGAGCTCTGTTGTCTTGTCCTCCGCCACTTCTAATTGTACATGGTTCTGTGTGTTTATGGGGTGCAGTGTAAGGCTTTGATACGTGAGCACGTTGTGTCGCGATGAGATGCCGGTTCTCTTCTTTGTGTCTGGCACGTTCTAGATGTCCTCTAGCTATAGCATATACCCTGGTTGTAACGCGGACAGCACAGGAGCCGTCTTCCTGTCGCAGGCAACTTGGTCCCCACTGGCCAGCTGGCCCGGGCCTTGGCCTTTGGGGGCCACCATTTCTCTTTCAACTCCAGAGAAACTCCAGGTTCCCCGGGTGAGTGAGGCCTTTTGGAATCATGTCCTCATTTATTTATTTCTATTTTATTTCATTTTTGGAGCCTGTCCTGGGGCTTGAGCTCAGAGCCTGGGTGCTATCCCTGACATTTTTTGCTCAAGGCTAGTGCTCTAACAGAGGAGCCACTTGGTAGTTAATTGGAGATAAAAGTCACACACTTTCTTGTTCAGGCTGGCTTTGAACCACAATCTTCAGATCTCAGCCTCCCGAGTAACTAGGATTATAAGCATGAGCTACCAGTGCCAGCATGTCTCTATTTCTTACCTGCAAACTAAAAATTAGGTCTTGTTGGACGCCAAGCTAAGTTCCGGGTTAAGTTACCTCAGAGTAGCTGTCAAATATACCTCAGGCTCTGTGAACAGCCAAAGCCCACTCACTGAATTGGAACGAAAGCCAGTTTGCTAGTATGGTAAGTATCAGAAGTTAGGAGAGGGACTTACAAGATGTGATTCATTCCTTCTTGTTGGCAATTTCCTTTTTGTAGACTTTCATAGAGTTTTCAGAGTAGACAGGGAGGTGAACTTGTCTCTTGTTCAGCGAGACCTTGTTTTCTGGTGAGAGGGCTGCACCGTGGACCACAGGGGAGGGGCTCCTTCTGGAAGCAGCAGCCCAGCAGCTGGGCGTCCTCTGAGCCTCAGCCTCAGGAGCACCGCACGGGGCTCTGCCAGCACCAGCTCTCAGAGACCCCGGGGGCCTGCTGAGGACAGGGGAGAAAACCACTGATGGGGAGTCCGTCCTGCATTTCTCCAGGAAGGATCGAAGTCGCCTACATAGTTACGTGCTAAGTGGACGTCACTGGCTTGTACTTATGCTCTGGGCACCCATGGGCAGTGTGGCATTGCTGGAGCCCCGAGTGGAACACAGAAGACACTTCACACAGAAGATTTATTCTGAAATGTATCGACGTTTTTGCAGTAATCATAAGTGAACATTAATTTGATGATACTACTGAGCTCATAGCAAATTTTCTCAGTTCCACTAATAACTTGCCTCCGGTGTTCAGAAGATTTTTGACATCAAGACAGGTGCTTATCCCAAATCACATGAACCATGAGAATTTAGAACATCCTATCTTGTAATTCTACTTCACAGCAAAGTGGAATCCTTGGAAGCCACTCAGCTCCCTTGCCGGTCACATTATGTTGAGGATAATAAGTCCTTCAGGGCACGGTGGCCAAGGGTCGGTGTGGTGCCAGTACAGACCTGGCCTTGGTCCTGCCCTGCTGCCCTTGTGACCTGGGTGAGCAGGCGGGTTATTTCCAGCAGGCCAGGCTGGCCCGGGCTGCAGTGAGACAGGAAGAGTGGCCGGGGCAGGAGGTGCATGGGAGCTGGGGGTGGAGCTGTCCATCCGCGGCCTGCTGACATGACGGTCAGGCAGAGCGAGGCTTGGTGGGCCGGGGGATTCCGGGTCTGCAGCCCACCCGTCAGGCAGGCCCGGGGCAGGCTTAACTTGTGCTTCAGTTTTCTGATCTGCAAAATAGAAACATAAGGATAATGGGAAATGTGTAAGAATAACTTAGAAAGTAGTGGGTATGAACTGGGTTACATGCGGAGTGCTCAGCACAGTGCTGACTACTTAGGAAGCACTCATTGGTATTGAGGATATTGCCCTGCTCCAGTTATCCACAGGGTACTGTTGGGATCTGTTTTCCAGAAAGATGCAAGTTTGCGCCTACACTGAAATTAATGTTCATCTTTAACAATACCAAAAACACTTTTAACATGAATCCTCCCTGAGCTGGACCTGGCCCTTGGCCTAATGACTGAAGGCCAAGGTAAAAACCAGGCGCTGTCTTTGCAAACAGAAGATCCCTTGACCTTTAGGAAGGCTCATAACCAGGCCCTGGAACGGACTTTGTGTAGGAGGATGGGCTCTGCCCGGCCCAGCACAGGGGCTGCTCCTGGGGAGCCCACGGCCTGTGGTGGGGTTCCGCCCCATCGGCTGTCCCGCCTCTCCCCTCCCCCAGCTCATGGCCTGTGGTGGGGTCCTGCCCCATTGGCTGCCCCCTCTCCCCTCCCCCAGCTCATGGCCTGTGGTGGGGTCCCGCCCCATCAGCTGCCCCCCTCTCTCCTCCCCCAGCTCATGGCCTGTGGTGGGGTCCCGCCCCATCGGCTGCCCCCTCTCCCCTCCCCCAGCTCATGGCCTGTGGTGGGGTTCCGCCCCATCGGCTTCCCCCTTGCCCCCCCCCATGGCCTGTGGTGGGGTTCTGCCCCATCGGCTGCCCCACCCCCTCCCCCAGCTCATGGCCTGTGGTGAGGTTCTGCCCCATCAGCTCCCCCCCCCAGTTCATGGCCTGTGGTGGGGTTCTGCCCCATCGGCTTCCCCCTCACCCCCCACCGCTCATGGCCTGTGGTGGGGTTCTGCCCCGTCGGCATCTCCCCCCCCCCCGCCCCCCCAGCTCATGGCCTGTGTGAGTTCTTGGGAAGGTGTGCCTCTGTTCCTGGCCGGCGCTCTGGGCACAGCATGGCCCTGGTCGTCATCCCTGCTGGTGCTTGCCTCCTGAGCTCTTAGAGGAGGTGCCTCGGTCTGTGGCACCCTATATGTGAGGTTTATTAAAGTAGGTAGCCAGTAAAGGAGAACGCCACATGGGATCCAGGCAGGAGAGGAAGTTTATTACAGAACTGCTGGTCTGTGGCCCAGATGATGCATGGCCCAAGAGAGGGGGGCGACCCTGCCTGGCCCTGCCTTATGTAGGGAAGGGGTGTGGGGGGGTGGCCAGGTGGATTAGGATGGGACCTCAGGGAAGGGGGAGGTAGCTGCCTATAGGCATGCCAGTGACCCAGGCAACTGGGTGGAGACTTAGCCAGGTGGGAGGCGGACCTTACAGCACCCTAGAGTGGATACAGAAGTTCCCAGGCTGGGTAGCAGGCCTGGCAACACCAGGATGTGTGAGGAACGTCCTTCCTGCCATGTGGAGCCAGCCCTGCTGGTGCCTCGCAAGCTCCCCTCCGCGTCTGCACTCCTCCCTGGCCCGTGCCGCCCCCCAGTCCCTGTGCTCAGGGATGGCCGGGGCGCTGGGAGCCGGGGCGCGGGTGGAGCGGCTGGCGGCTTGCTTCTTCCTGCAGAGGGCTCCCCCACGGACGCCGCCATGCAGCTGTAAAGCAGCAGCACTCCCGACGCCTGGGGCTGGAGGTGTCAGGCCCACCAGAGAGGCTGAAAGAAGCTCAGCAGTGGGACTCGGTGGTAGCATGCCTGCCCCGCTGTGCACCAAGTCCTGAGCGAGTCCCAGGACCACGAGAGTAAGTAACTGGTGCAGGCCCAGGCAGAGATTGTTCTAGCTGAGCCACAGAGTCTGAGCCCCGGGGGAACGAGAAGGCACGGGTGCACCTGCTGCCCTCCCCTCTGCTCTGGGTGGAGCGGCTGGCAGGAGCTGGGCCACAGGAGGGTGCTGAGCTGCCACCGGCACTAGTTTTAGGTGCTGGATAGAAAACCCCAAGCTTCAAGTTAGGATGTTCTAAATTAATGAATTAAGAATTAAAACATTTCCAAGTGCTGGTGGCTCATGCCTATAATCCTAGTTACTTAGGGCTGAGCTCTCAGGATTGAGGTTCACAGCCGGCCTGGGTAGGAAAGGCCCTGTGAGACAGACTCTTACCTCCACTTAACCCCTTAAAAACCAGAAGCGGCACGGTGGCGCGAGTGGTTGAGTGCCAGCCTCGAGCAGCACAGAGAGGCTCAGGGACAGCGGCAGGCCCTGAGTTCAAGCCCCGCAACCAAACAACAACCACAAAAAGTATTCCATCTCAAACACATATATGTCCGGTTTTTTGAGGCAGTTTACACGGATGTCAGTGCATGTTCGCGACTGAGCCGCTCTCTCTCCCTTGCGAGACCCGAGGGCCCCATGCTGTTGCTCTTGTGTCTGTTTAACTGTGATACCGAGTGCAGTCACTTGCAGCACTGCTGATGCACACGGCCTGCCCTGATACAATCCAGCGGCGATGGCTATGCAGCGAGTGCCTGGGAAGGATAGGAGGTGGTTTCCTGTCGTTCTCACCTGCCCCCTCTGAGGGTGTGCCCTAAGGTGTGTGGCTGCACCGTGGACAGCTGGTGTGGGTGAGGTGGGTGGCCATGCTGTGGGCGGACCCCCGGTGTGTGTCAGGTGTGTGGCCACGCTGTGGACGGCTGGTGCCGGTGAGGTACACGGCTGCACGTGTCGACCGTGGTGTGGGACCACGTGCTGTCACTTCAGCTCGCTGCTCTTTGCCTTGTGTGTTACCAGCTTGGGGCTTGGGGTGGGGGCCTGCTTGGATGGTCAAGTTGGAGCCTTTCTTCAGGTGACATTCCCTTTAGAAACAGCAAGGAACAAGATGTGTTCTCCGGAAGGTCGATCGCGCCACTACATCAGTGCGCGCGCCGCTTGGAGGAGCAGCGAGGTGCTGGGGCGAAGGAGGAGAATGCGTGGAGCTTTGCACAGTGACACCAGCCTGGCGTACACCAGCAGTGTCCACTGCCTGCGAAGGCCGTCTAGACCGCAGGAAAAGGAAACCCAGTAGAGAAAGTGGGGCGACAGCATGCAGGCCACTGCTCTGAGACCTGATCAAAGTGGTCAGAGCCAACAGGTGCAGGGAGCCAAGTCGATGGGCAGACGGGGATGTGGGCGTAGCATAGCCCCCCCGGTGCTCGTGACCTGCAGATCGATTGGGCCTCCTGTGAGGCAGGAGCGGGAAACAAGGCTGGGCAGGGGGAATAGAGGGCTTGCGCCTCATCTGCAGTGTTGTCAAACGAGTCATTTTCTTCATCAATGAAACACATTCCCTTAGAGAGTTGATGCGTAGGAAACTGATTTTCCTGTGTTTGTTTTGGCTTCATTGAGTTTGGCAGGGTGACAGTCCCATCTATGCCCCTCTTGGAGAGGAAATATTTCTCCTAGGGCCCACCATCCCCCTCTTGCTTCCCTCTTCCATCCCTTCTCTTTCCTTTAACGTGGGAAGCTGTACAGGGCAGGAGGCGCAGAGCTTCCTGAGGCCTGGCCAGCCGTGGAGTCACTGCGGGAGGCGCCCCGGCCTCTGGGCTGCACGGCGAGGTTTGGAAGCCATGCGCACCTCGGGTGCCGTCATTCATGCCAGTGCTGGTGGCTGCGTAGCAGGTCCTGAGCCTCTGTCCTCCAGCAGTCGCTCTGGCCTGCAGCAGGGGTTCCGAGCAGGTTCCCGTCCTTCATTTGGGAGGAAAGACGTTGCCTGCGGCCCTTGGGGCATAACAGAACCATGCATGCCGAGTAGTCATTCTTAGCACCTCCGCCCTTGTAGCTCAAACCCATCACTGGGAAAGGGCCTCCAGACCTGGTTGTGCTCAGAAGACAGTCTGAGGCATAGGGTGTTAAGACCACAACTCTCAAGACATCAGAAGGAAAAAATAAAGAAATGTTCTGCAGTGGTAGAGTAGGAGTCATGATTTGGTCCTAGTCCCTGTGATCCCCAGGGCCTATGAGGACGGCTTGGTGCCCTCTCCCAGTCCCTGCTGTCCTCCCGCCGTGCTTCCCCTGGAGCAGCACCGCCCCCTTCTCCCCCCCCCCCGCCCCAGACTCCTCCCTCCCAACAGTGAGGCTGACCTCCATCAGCACAGATGTTGGCCATCCTGCTTTCACCCTGCCATGCCTGTAGCTCCGCTGAGGTGGGCGGTGGGAGTCAACCACTCAAATAGGAACAACTGCCAAGATCTGGGATCCTGTCCCAGCCTTGGATGTGACTTCGGTGAACTTCCAAGGATGGCTTTTCCTGAGACATCTTGAGATGGGTCTGGGCTGCGGGGTGAGCAGGTGCACCCCAGCAGGGCCCCGCTTCTGAAGCAGCCCCACACTGCTGCGACTCAGGGCTCCTGTTTCTGTACTCCTGAGAGCATGCCTGATGTTAAAACACTCTTCAGGAAAGTTCCTTGAGATGATTCCTATCTTCAGATTTTCGTTAATACGTTAGCTAAGCATGGTCTCGGCAGCATAAACAAACGTCCGCTGTCATTCACCAGCGAAGTCACAGGGCTGTGGGGTGGGTTTCTGCCGACCCGGCCGGCTTCTCTTAGTCGTGGGTCCTCGTGGCCCTCTGCTCATGGCAGGAAGTGTGCAGGTGCAGAGACAGCCAGGGAGGACAGTGGGTGGCCATGGTGTGGACGGTGAGGGGGGCTTCGTGGCCTGTTCCCTCCAGCGATTGCCCCCTCTTCTGCGGAGTCCTGCAGAGGGGGGCAGGGTGAGCAGCGCGCCTGTGCCTTGTGCCACCTGGCAGGGCAGCCCTCTGCTCGGCCGTAACTGGTTATTACTGGGCTGGAGGGCCCGTGCCGACTGTGCGCTGCAGCTGTTCCCAGCGGGGGCGGCTCTGGGTGCTCGGGCACCGTGGGGGTTAGAGCAAGTGGCACTTGGTATCTGGGTATTTGTCTTCCTGCAGGGTAAGGAGACCGCGTGTGTCCCCCACACGTGTGTCACACACTCGCTCACCAGAGCCTGGTTTCCATGCACTACATTCCCTGATGTTTTGATGGTGGGGGCAGGAGGAGCTGCTTGCGGCTCAGGACAGCAAATTCCTGGAGGGAGGGAGCTCTGCTAGCGGGCCTTTCACACAAGCCCACCAGTCCGGAGCCCACCCCACCCCACAGGGCTCTCAGCCACCAACCCAGAGCCCACCCCACCCCACCCCACAGGGCTCTCAGCCACCAATCCAGAGCCCACCCCACCCCACAGGGCTCTCAGCCACCAATCCAGAGCCCACCCCACCCCACAGGGCTCTCAGCCACCAATCCAGAGCCCACCCCACCCCACCCCACAGGGCTCTCAGCCACCAACCCAGAGCCCACCCCACCCCACCCCACAGGGCTCTCAGCCACCAATCCAGAGCCCACCCCACCCCACCCCACAGGGCTCTCAGCCACCAACCCAGAGCCCACCCCACCCCACAGGGCTCTCAGCCACCAATCCAGAGCCCACCCCACCCCACAGGGCTCTCAGCCACCAATCCAGAGCCCACCCCACCCCACAGGGCTCTCAGCCACCAATCCAGAGCCCACCCCACCCCACCCCACAGGGCTCTCAGCCACCAACCCAGAGCCCACCCCACCCCACCCCACAGGGCTCTCAGCCACCAATCCAGAGCCCACCCCACCCCACCCCACAGGGCTCTCAGCCACCAACCCAGAGCCCACCCCACCCCACCCCACAGGGCTCTCAGCCACCAATCCAGAGCCCACCCACCCCACCCCACAGGGCTCTCAGCCACCAATCCAGAGCCCACCCCACCCCACCCCACAGGGCTCTCAGCCACCAATCCAGAGCCCACCCCACCCCACCCCACAGGGCTCTCAGCCACCAATCCAGAGCCCACCCCACCCCACCCCACAGGGCTCTCAGCCACCAACCCAGAGCCCACCCCACCCCACCCCACAGGGCTCTCAGCCACCAATCCAGAGCCCACCCCACCCCACCCCACAGGGCTCTCAGCCACTGCCGCTTCGAGCCACCAGGCCTCCATGGGTTCTCTTCTGACCACTGCCCTCCTCTAACCCAGGACAGAACCCGAGCCCGTGCTGAGTTAACCAGGCCTGCTGGTCCTCTGCCCACTCGCCTTTCCTTTCTTTGCCCTGGAAACGCCGCGAGGTCGTTTGTGGCGGCCTGTGTGGCCGCCGTACCTCCCACTTCAGGGATCTGGTAGCATGGAAGCTTCCTCTCTTCCCGACAGCAATCTCCATGTGCACGTGCTGCATCCACTCCAGGTTCCGCCAGTTCCAGGTGCTGCTGGGTACTACGTGGGGATGTTGTACGTTTTGTCTGGACTGTGCCAGCGGACAGGAGACGAGGCATACGACCCGCAGGGGCACGTTCAGGAGCATGTGCCGTGTGGAGTGGGGGCGTCTGCGTGGGGCCATGGTCTAGATGGGGCTGGGAAGGTGCAGGGGCGTCTGTGCTGTAGCTGTTCATGGTGACATCGCGTAGGATACTGTGTCTCCTTGCCTACCTGGTCCTCATTGTCGCTGCCCTCCTCCTGTGTCTACCCTGCTGGTGTCAGGTGAGGCTCCTTTTGTGTCTGTCCATTCCAGCCTCCTGGCTGGGCCACTTCACGATTGCCAGGTCCGAACTGGCTTTAGAGTTAGGACAGACACATTTTTAGACACCTGCACCGTGTGCAGGTACTGGGAGAGACGTGGGAGCCTTTCCCGACCTTCGCTTTGAGAGGCCCTGGTCCTGCTGCCCCGTCACCTGCCCAGGCGGCCTCGCTGCAGAGGTCGCTTCCTCTGCCAGTGTCACAGGTTCTAGCTTTGTGAGCTCGAGGCCCACACGTCCCCAGCCATGGGAAGAGGGCTCCGGCCGAACCGCTGTTTTGGAGATTCTTCTGGCTGGCCATCTCCATCTGACTTGGAATCTGTCCGTGCTGAGGGCCGGGAGAAGGGCCGGGAGAAGGGCCGGGAGAAGCTGACTGTGATCCTGTCCTCAGAAGGCTGAGTGGTCAACGGCATCATGCCCGGCCTGGTTCTCCCCGGCCACCCACGAGCTTGCCAGACGGATGTGGCCCCAGTCACCGGAGCAAGCCAGACCTGTCCTTCCCCAGGCTGACCTGGCCTCCCTCCACCCTGCAGGCAGGTTTGCTCTCCAGCTGGCTCGTTAGGCCTGTGAGCGGCCTGGATAGTTTCTGCCCCCAAAGTGTGTCTGGCCAGTGGACAGCTTCTTCCCTCTCATTTACTCTGATCGTGGCTGCTTCCTTCTCCCTCTTTTGTCTACAGTATGTGTCTGGTTGTTGCTTCTTCTCCTTTATCTACAGTGTGTCAATAGTTGCTGCTTTTTCCTCCCTCCTCTAATCTATAGTGCCGGTGCTGTCTGATTGTTGCTCCTTCTGTCTCTTGTCTGTAATGTGTCTGGTTGCTGCATCTCCCTCTCTCCTCTGCAGTGTGTCTGGCTGTTGCTTATCTCTCTCTCCTCTGCAGTGTGTCTGGTTGTTGCTGCATCTCCCTCTCTCCTCTGCAGTGTGTCTGGCTGTTGCTTATCTCTCTCTCCTCTGCAGTGTGTCTGGTTGTTGGCTGCGTCTCCCTCTCTCTGCAGTGTGTCTGGTTGTTGCTGCGTCTCCCTCTTTGCAGTGTGTCTGGTTGTTGCTGCTTCTCCCTCCCTCCTCTGCAGTGTGTCTGGTTGTTGCTTCTCTCTCTCTCCTTTGCAGTGTGTCTGGTTGTTGCTGCGACTCCCTCTCTCCTCTGCAGTGTGTCTGGTTGTTGGCTGCGTCTCCCTCTCTGCAGTGTGTGTGGTTGTTGCTGCGTTTCCCTTTCTCCTCTGCAGTGTGTCTGGTTGTTGCTGCTTCTCCCTCCCTCCTCTGCAGTGTGTGTGGTTGTTGCTGCATTTCCCTTTCTCCTCTGCAGTGTGTCTGGTTGTTGCTGCATCTCCCTCTCTCTGCAGTGTGTCTGGTTGTTGCTGCTTCTCCCTCCCTCTCTCTGCAGTGTGTCTGGTTGTTGCTGCGTCTCCCTCTCTCCTCTGCAGTGTGTGTGGTTGTTGCTGCAACTCCCTCTCTCCTCTGCAGTGTGTCTGGTTGTTGCTGCATCTCCCTCTTTGCAGTGTGTGTGGTTGTTGCTGCGTTTCCCTCTCTCCTCGGTAGTGTGTCTGGCTGTTGCTTCTCCCTCTCTCCTCTGCAGTGTGTCTGGCTGTTGCTTCTCCCTCTCTCCTTTGCAGTGTGTCTGGTTGTTGCTGCGTCTCCCTCTCTCCTCTGCAGTGTGTCTGGTTGTTGCTGCGTCTCCCTCTCTCCTCTGCAGTGTGTCTGGTTGTTGCTGCGTCTCCCTCTCTCCTCTGCACTGTGTCTGGCTGTTGCTTCTCCCTCTCTCTGCACTGTGTCTGGCTGTTGCTTCTCCCTCTCTCCTCTGCACTGTGTCTGGCTGTTGCTTCTCCCTCTCTCCTCTGCACTGTGTCTGGCTGTTGCTGCTCTCTCTCTTTGGCCTCTCCGGTTGTCCCAGGACAGCTTGACAAAGAGCCTGCCGCAGAGCCACACCGTGCTCCACTTGCGGGGCAGTGCTACCTGGGAGGGGTGGAAGAGGGTGGAGGGGGGCTGGTGGGCAGCCGGACCCGCTCGTGGCCCGGAGGAGGTGAGTTGCTGTGCAGCCTCTGGGACTTGGGGACACCTGTGCCTGGGAGAGGTGGCCTCACCGCAGCCTCTGGCTGGAGAGCCCGCACACCGCCTGCCCTGCTCTCAGCCCCTCACCACCCACTTGGCCCCTCTTCTCGTCTGATTGGTATTCCTCTGAGTACGTTTGTGTGGCACAGTTAGGATTAAGAAACAGCGTAGAGAATGAAGGCGACAGTGGAATTTTTAAGTGAACTTCAAACACTGGAAGAAACATTCTGTTACACTTCCATGGTGAGTCACCAGCTTCAAGAGAACACATGGTCACTTGTTGGGACCTGTGACCCCAGCTCAAACCCCAGGCCAGCCATTCACCTGGGAATCATTGCATTAACCGGATAAGAACGACTCAGCAACATTTTTTGGTGCTGATCCTAGTGAAGCAAGAACACGGGTTACTTCATTAGTGGATGGGTGGGAACCGCCCCCCCCCCCAGTGTGTCCCTCTCCCCTGCTATCAGTGACCCTCCTGTTCTGAAGGAGTGGTTTGGGCATTGCCCCCCTCAGTTGACCCTCCTGTTCTGAAGGGCTGGTTTAGGCATTGCCCCCCCCCCCCCAGTTGACCCTCCTGTTCTGAAGGGGTGGTCTGGGCATTGACCCCCAGCTGAAGGCACCTCAGGGCAGTGTTGGCACATGAATGTGGATTTTGGGGAAGTCCCCGTAGGCTTTGCAGACATGTCATTGCCGTAGACATCCACCACTCGGGAGGGGCAAGGGTAGAGATGGCCATGTTATCTCGGGGTCCAGCCAAGGCCAGCTTAGTGTGGCTCCGCTTGCTATGCTCTGTGTCTGGCCAGCACCGGTGGGTAGGGCCTCTGCACCCCTCGGCCCGCCCGCCTCCGGTGTGCTCACTGACCCCTGTGCAGCAGCAGCAGGTCCCGACCCTGCTTTCCTCCCGTCACGCGATGTGTGGGTGTGCAGGGCCTGGGTGGCTCAGTGGCCACGCACCATCCTGAGGAGCCGGGGTGGGCGTGGTGCATCGCTCTGACACGATTATGCGTGGCAATGGTCCTCTGAACTCTGAAGGAAACTGCCTAAGGAAGGGCTGTGTGGGGGCCCCAGCCATGGGGTGCGGGGCTCCCCCCGTGTCCCCAAAGTTCCGTGATTCTGGTCAGTCTGGAAGTTTTCCCTGAAATACCCTCATGGCCGTTTACTTAACCTCAAGAGTTCCTAAGTGGTTCTCAATAGCCGGCTTTGCGAAAGTACACGTGAATGAGCCTGACATTCTGGAGAGCCAAGTTTCCCGTACACCTTTCTCATAAATAAAAGTCTAGGGTCTCCGTGGGAGGCTGGGATTGGGAGGGCCACCCTGCCACCCGTTTAGACCAGCCTGGGCAGAAGTCTACACGCAGACTTGTCTCCGTGGAAGCAGCTGGATGGGGTGGCCTGGGCCTGTCACCCAGCCGTGGCCAGAAGCCACACGTAGGTGATTGAGCTCCCGGTGCGTGCCTGGGTGAGAAGCAAGATTCTGTCTCAGAATACCCGTGCAAGAGATGGCTGGAGGCGTGGCACAGCGCCGTGAGCGCTTGTGAGAAGCCCAGGTTCAAACCCTGGGCTGCCAAAAACAAAAACAAAACCCCCAAACCAAACCAGAACAAACCAACTGTGCCCACTGCCCCCAGGATTCGCCCCGTTCCAGTTCCCCAGCCTCTTTCAGCGTGAGGCCACGCGGAGACTTCTCTCCCCACAAGCGTTGGTGTCAGAAATTCGCCCCCTTGTAGGTCCGACTGCATGCATGCCCGTGGAGGTAGAGTAGTGTGCACCGGCAGAGAACCGCCGTGGTGTCTCTTTGTTTGGGCGTGATCCTGGGTAGAGGGTTCATCCGTGAGCCCCACTGTCCTGCACGCCTGGGGCGCAGCGAGCATCTGGGTCTCAGGGCTGGATCGAGAGGCGTGTGCGTGCACGGAAGGGAGATGGGCCTGTAAGCCGATGCTTCCTTCAGCGGGCTCGCAGTTGTATGGAGGAGAAGTAGACACGGTGAAGTGTGCGTCTGCAGTCCCCGCAGAGCGGGCGCCCTCCTCTGCCCTCCTGTGAAGGGTCGGTTCAGTCTTGCTGCCTTTTTAAAGGCAGAGAAGGATAAGCCGTGGATGTAATGTGATCCGCGTCCAGGCCGTGCCGGAACCTGCTGTCGGGAATG
The DNA here is from genome assembly GCF_023159225.1 of Perognathus longimembris pacificus. Classification (NCBI taxonomy): domain Eukaryota; kingdom Metazoa; phylum Chordata; class Mammalia; order Rodentia; family Heteromyidae; genus Perognathus; species Perognathus longimembris. The sequence goes on along the minus strand of NW_025961263.1, from coordinate 308,114 downwards.
CAGAGCGTTGGGACTGCCGTAGAAATCTCTGGTGCACCGCTCGAGAAAGGCCTGTGCCCTTTGCTCCGTCATCGCCAAGGGCTGGCCTGGCCTTCCAGGCTTTTCTTCCTCTCTACCCCAGCTTGGCACTGGCTTCTGGCCCTCTCAGCTCTGGCCTGCGGTTTCCTCCCTTCCTCTGAACGCTTTGCTGTTCTGTTTCTCACCATCCTGCATCCTTGTAGCTTGCTCTGCCCCTCATTCAGCCTCCCAAGGTGGTGTTTGCCCTGCCGCTGTCATCACAGCCCCCTCCCCCCGTGAGAGCTGTGTGCGGGGGGGGGGCCTGTGCTGGGCCCGTGGCCCCCAGTGGCTTCGTGGACCTCTCGGTCGGTGGTGATGTGCAGCTGAGGCCCAGCCCGGCTCTAGTGAGCTAGCGTCTCCTGGGTGGAGTCTGAGACTGGAAGTTTCAGGAATTTGCACAGACCACAGGAAGCTTATTCCTGAGCCCATGGCCAGCTGAACGGTGGTTTCTGGTGGTTCTGTGTATGTTGGTACCCAATTTGTCAGTGTTTTCACTAAACAGTGTGTTGTAATTACTGACTCAGAACTTTGCGTGTGCCTTCATTACATATATATTCAATATTTCGCAAATAAGCCTACAGTGCCGTTGAAAGGTACATAATTCTAGCTTTTTTAAAAGCCCACATGTAGACTCACATGTTTTTGTTTGTGAATTGAGATACATTTGCTTGGTTTTCTGGCTAATTGGTTCTCAAAAGGGGAGACTCAGTCGTGGGTGAAACTGTAGAAGCGGGCTGGTTTCCTCACCTGCCCACGGTGGCGGTTTCAGGCAGTGGCGTGGAGGACCCTGGTCTGGGTACTTGGTGTGGGGCATTTGTCCTGCACTGGGTGGAACTTAGCACCCTCGGGATGTCCCTGCTCTGTGCCAGCTTCTCTCTGGACTGTGTTCTGCTGTGGCGCACTGGTGGGAGATGCCTGGGACTTGAGTCTGCTTCCATTATGATGTGGGGGTGTGGGGGTGGTCAGTGACATGGCTGGGGGTGGGTTTGTGAGCCAGGAAGGCAGGGGCACTGACTGCAGCCCCCCTCCTCTAAGCCCTTGGCCTTTCTCCTCCTCATAGAGAAGCACTGCAGTCCACGTCCAACCTGGGCAGCTTGCGGGTCACCTGTTGCTGGCTGGCCACAATGTGCTTGGGCACCCCCAGCACCGACCTGGGTTCCAGCCCTGTTCCCAAGAGACACTGCGGTCATGGTGCCACCCTGTGAGATTGAGGACCATGGGCTTTGCTGGAGGCTGAAGCACCGAGGGCTCGCAGGGAGAACAGCAGGAGCAGTACCCAGGGCTAGAGCTTGGGCCCCCTGGCTTTACGCTGCATCTTCCTCTCTGTCCAGTGTCCAGCTGAAGTCTCTCCCAAGGCTGGGAAGGGGGGCAGCCTGGCTTTGAAGGTGACACTGTGACCATCTCCACTCCTCACGCCCAGGGGCCTGATGCTCAGCAGAGTGAAGCAATACTCCCAGACTCTGTGATCATGGCCGTGTGTGTGTGTGTGTGTGTGTGTGTGTGTGTGTGTGTGTAACACATCTGTGGAGGCAGTGGGTAGCGTATTTCAGCATGCGTTCATGCCATCGCTTCAGGACGACGCAGCATGGATGACGGGGAGTTGCTAACTTCCAGGTTGTCCCTGTCTGTTTGGGCGAGCATTAAGCGTGTGGTGGTGTCTCCGGTCACTCCGGGCCAGATGCAATGGCTCATTTCCTGTAAGCCCAGCTCCTCAGGGGAACTGCCAGCTCTGGTGATCCCAGGCTCGTCCTGGCAAAAAAGGTAGAGCTTGGGGCTGGGAAGGTGGCCGAGTGGTAGAGCGCTCGCCTCGCATACATGAGGCCCTGGGTTCGATTCCCCAGCACCACATACATATAAAAAGCCAGAGGTGGCGCTGTGGCTCAAGTGGCAGAGTGCTGCTAGCCTTGAGCAAAAAGAAGCCAGGGATAGTGCTCAGGCCCTGAGTTCGGGTCCTATGTATGGACTGGCAAAAAAAAAAAAAGTTAGACCTCATTGAATCAAACAAGCCATGTATGATGGTACATGCCTTTAATCTCAGCTGTATAGGAAGTTCTAGCTAGCGCATCACTACCCCCAGGCTAACCTCAGGGGAAAGACAAAATAAACTGTCTGAAAAAGAAGTAAAGCAGAAAGGGACTAAGTAGTAGAGCTGTTTTTAAGCAAGCACAAGGCTCTGAGTTCAAATCCAGTACTGCCAAAAAGAAAAGTAAACTCCACTATGAGAGGCTGGGTGAAAACTAGTTCTGCTAGCCATTTCCCTCCTGCCTTTGCCTGCTTCCCAGGGAAGCCAGGCCGGAGCTGCCAGCCGCTGCTGCTTCTGCTGTGCACAGTGGGGAGATTTCGGTCACCACATGGGGAATCAGGTGCCACTGTGGCCATTTGGACCCGTGCTGCGTGGCCTGATTCGCAGAGAGCGTGTCCTGTGCCAGTTCTTCCCTATCCGCCGCGCATGCGGGCTCTTCCCCATCCGTCCTGCTTGCCCCAGTCCTGGAACCGTGGGAGCCCAGTGTGCCTTCCCAGCTTCAGGGCTGAGGCAGCCCGGAGAAGGCTGAAGTCATCTGTGGTTACGATTCATGTTTCATCCCAGTTCTGGATCCGGTAAACGATGGCTCAGGTCAGCCAGTGTTGATTGATTTCCAGTGACTGGGCCAGATCAACGTACTTTTGGGATCGAAACGATCTGTGTTTAAAAATACCTTCCTGAGCCAGAAATGCCATCGTGGCCCCACAGATGCCCAAGATTCCTAGGCAAAGGAGACAGACCCAGTCACGCCTGTCGACGGTGGCGAATCAGCGTGGATGCTGTACAGCAGCAGATGTCTGCCGGGTGCATGCAGGCCAGCGGGCCCCGCTTCGCCCTCGGGCGTCCCCTGTCCTTGGCCACGAGTAGCCCCAGGCCTCCCACTGGAAAGATTGATAGACAAGGCCTGCGGGGTGGGGGTGGGGGCAGGCCTCGCCCCACAGCCTCCCTCGGGCTCCGGTGTAGCAACACTGGGTTATCTGTTCCCCAGCCGGCCTTGGGAGGCTTGGGAATGAGGGTCGCCTCAGGCAGGCATGGAGGATGGCCCCAGACCCCGGCTGGACTCAGGCAGAGGGGGCGAGGCCCAGGGGCCTGAGCATTGGCGGAGACTGAGCGGGTTCGGAAGGCTGGACTCTTGTCTTCAACCACACCGACCCGTCAGGCAGGAACTTAGAGCTCCAAGCAGACACCTCACGGAGACTGGCTCTGCCATCGGATGCCTGTACATTTGAACGTTGTCCCAGGAGTCACTGCCTCTCAAATTGACCTGTAATTGAGGCTCAGTGACATGCTTGTTCTGTCCCCACAGGGTAATTCGGTTAGTGGGTTTTGCTTGTTTCAGCTGAAATGTAAAACTTCCATTAGGCAACCCGCATGGGCCCTGAGACTGGTTTCCAGCTTCTCACTTCAAGCTTGCCTTGCCCTTGGTCCTTCTCTGTAAGCTCAGCCGGGGCTGTGGATGGTCAGGCCTGCCGTGGCGGCTGGCGGTATTTCCTGGCGGAATCCTGACTGTGGAGTGGTCTTGCCCACTCGTCGGGCAGAGGGGGCCGTGTACGTGCCTGGTGTCGCCTGTTGGCTGGAGTGGGGGGTGGCTGCTCCGCGTGGCCTTCCCCGCCTGTGGCCTCAATTCATTCGTCTTCTTCCCAGTGTCTTGGCCCCCAGCAGACACTAGAGCTGTTCTAACCATTCTGAAATAACGTGTTGAAAACAAAGGTTTGAAAGCAGTGTGTGTTTGCCTGAAGCCTGAGGGAATCATTCCCACAGTATGTTCAGAACTGTGCTATGTTTCCCTGGGAGAGGTGGGAAGAAGAAGAGGTGGGAAGCTTAGAAGATGGAGAACAGGGTGGAGCCAAGGAACTGGAGCTTCCTTGGCAGAGGAGAATAATGGCTGTGTTTGTAATCCCCACAGGAGGGGACAAGACCTTCGTTGAGGGGAGACCTGCGTGTCCTGAGAGCCACAGGTCTCAAGGGTACGGCTCAGGAGCAGGTGCTGGTGGCTCCTTCCTGTAACCTGGCTACTAGGAGGCTGAGATCTGAAGATCACAGGTCAAGGCTAGCCCAGACAAGAAAGTCCATGAGACTCCTGTCTCCTGTTAACCAGCATAAAGCTGGAAGTGGAGCCAAAGCTCAAGTGGTAGAGTGCTAGCCTTAAGTGAAAAAAGTTCAGGAACAGTGCCCAGGCCCTAAATTCAAGGCGCCCCCCCCCCTGCCCAGGGCAACTCAGGGATTTTGATTTATTTACTGAGTCATACAACCAGCACATAATCTTCACGTTTTCTAACCTACTCTGTGTTTTGCAGAACAGAGCTGCAGGCTGTAACTGCTTAGCTGGAGGGGCCTCTGCAGTCAGGGCCTAGCATTCCCCACACCGTGGCCTGCTCCTTGGTGTTGGGCAAGTGGGCATCGTGGTGGTTAACTGATCCTTCTCCTACACAGGCAACAGTCCCCTTCTCAACCAGTGCCCAGAAAGCAAGACAGCAGGCTTTGGAACCTGGCCCCCACCCATCCCCGTCCTACAGCTCTGAATTAACAGCTGCTTGAGAACCCCACTCCCCCCACCTGGTGAGGGAGGAGGACCACACACACACCCCGACTGAGGGAGGATCACCTGCACACACCCACACCCTGAGGATCATCACACACACACACACACACACACATACACACACACACACACCCTGAGGATCATCATACACACACACACATACCTGCCCTGGCTGAGAGAGGACACCTGCACACACACACACACACACACACACACACACACCTGCCCTGGCTGAGAGAGGACACCTGCACACACACACACACACACACACCTGCCCTGGCTGAGAGAGGACACCTGCACACACACACACACACACCTGCCCTGGCTGAGAGAGGACACCTGTGCGCACGCACACACACACACACACACCTGCCCTGGCTGAGAGAGGACACCTGCACACACACACACACACACACACACACCTGCCCTGGCTGAGAGAGGACACCTGCACACACACACACACACACACACACACCTGCCCTGGCTGAGAGAGGACACCTGCACACACATACACACACACCTGCCCTGGCTGAGAGAGGACACCTGCACACACACACACACACACACACACACACACACACACGCCCTGACTGAGGGAGGATGACCACACACACCCGCCTGACGCCAGCCATTGCCCTACCTGCAGCCCCAGTGCTGTCTGTGAGCAGGTAGTGGCTACACACCAAGCAGTAGAGGGAGACTCAGGTCTGCTCAGGTTCAGGTGCCGCTCATCTCTCAGCTGCGGAGAGGATCCAGAACTCTCCATCTGGAGGGAGGACAAAACATATCCAAGAATGGCACCGAGGACCAAGCACTTCCAGGTCAAAGGCCTTGTACAAGGAACGGGGCCCAAACATTGTGATTTTGTTTTCTAATAGAATGTTTATGAGCCAGTCTTACTTGGCTGTGGTCCCAAGACGTTCTTTTTCAGAACTGCTGGCTCCTGTGTCTCCTGTCTTCTCGGTCCCCCAAGTCAAAGCTGTGGTGCCTGTGGCTCTGGGCGGGCCACGCGGAAGAGCCGACTTCCTGACTATTCCGCCTCCCACCCCACCCCTGGTGACACCCTTGAGACATGAGAGGAGGGGCCTGGAGACGAGAAAAGGGGGATGATAGTTCTTGGCGGGAATGGAGACCCCTTCCGGAAGCTGCTTGAGACAGGCACTTAGGGTCTCAGCTTCCGTGCACCAGCCACCCCATCAAGCAAGCGAAGACTGGGAGGACAGACAGTGTCAGCGAAGGCTTTCTCCCGCGGCCCCAGTCCACTTCGTTAGTGGAGAACCAACAGGGCAGAATGGAAGCCAGACAGGAGTTAGAGGCCAGCACCCCAGGTCTGGTATCCCCAGAGCTATGCGTGGGGCCGGAATCTCAGTTGTAAAAGTGTTGTTTTTTTTTGCCTCAGGCCTCAGTGGAAAGGTTTAAAGACCTTGGTTTCCGGGTAGGTCTGTATCAGTGTGCCAACCTCTTCTGTCCAAACCTTCCTTCCGCTCTGTTGTCAAACCGGCTGAGCAGCAGCATTCCACTGCCCACTGCTACGGCCTGTGGACCTGTGATGGAAGGCATCTTCCTTCCTGGGGTGCTGTGCTAGCTGGGGGTGGGGGTGGGGTGTGGCTTGGCACAGGGATCTCAGCTGCAAGTGTGTGGCACGCGTGGTCTAGAGGAAGGTGCTCCCTTGGAGTAGGGGTCTCAGGTGCGAGTGTGTGGCCTCTGTGATCTAGAGGAATGTGCCCACTTAGACACGGGCCGGGCTCTGACCCTGTGCGCCTGGGCAAGACCATTCTCACCTCGGTGGACTTCCTCAGGTGGGTCTTGGGCGTGCTGTGTGCTTGGAGCAGGCCACTCAGAGCCCCTCTGCCAGAGTGGCACCTGTGGAAACGCGTTTTAGTATGCTCAGACTCAGTGGGAGAACCATCATCCCAAGGGTGCCCGCGCGGGAAAGCGTGTCCACCAGCCTCGCTCTGCCCACCCCAAGGGCATCAGCCCCGTCGGAGAACCTCAGAGCCTGTGCCTGTCTTCTCCGCATCCTTTCCCTTTCCAGGATGAGCTGTGGAATCGGCCCCGTTAGCCAAGAGAGGTTCACCCCGAGGGTCTCAGTGGCTTCAAGATGGATCCTCGGTGGGCCCCACCTGGCCAAACAGCTCCAGGCTCTCCCTTCCCTCCGGGCCTCAAGTACAGTGATGTCCCGAAGGGAAGTGATTACAGTTCATCAGAAAGACGATGAGTTGTACACACACTCACACATACGTGTGCAAGATGGTGTGTACACACTTAGACACATGAGCAGTTATATATGGATGCACTTACCCATATACTCATCCGTGTTGACGAGTTGTATGCACACTCATATACGTGCACATATACACTCTTCTACATACATACACACATTGATAAGTGGCACACACACATACACAGTCATATGCACATACACACTTTTTCACACACACGTATATACACATAGGCATACACATCCTTTCTGCTCCTTCCAGTTTTTGATGTGGAAACAGGGTGATAAGTCACCTGATGGAGTGGCTTTGGTTTTTATGTATTCTGGAACATTCCTGGGTCTGCTGGTATGGGCTGCACTGTAGAGTCTCCTCCTCGGTGCTTCAGCCAAAGCTCTGATAGGATCTTTCAAGTCTCAAGGTTGACTCAGCCTTCACTTGGTGGTAGAGCTCCAAATTATGCAGTGTCTCTAAATTCTAAAAGATAGTATTAAGAAGAAGTCAAACCATGACTTATCCAGCCATGAAAATGAATATATATGAAAGAGGAAACCTAGTGTTTGGAAGATGAAAAGGAAAGGAGGAAAGCACACATTGGTGCAGTGGGAAGGAGTGTTAGGAGAGTGAGTCTCACCCGGGCTCAGTGGTGCACACCTGTAGTCACAGCCACCTGGGGTCGCGAGGCTGGCAAGTACAAGACCACAGGGCAGAAAGGACTGGGGATGTCGCTCCAGCGTCTAGCAAGTGTGAAGCCCTGAGCTCAGTGCTCTGTGCTGGCGAGGAGTGGACGGGTCCTCTGCCAGGAGAACAGGACTTGCTGGTTTGTGAGGATTCCTTTGTGCCCAGTGGCTTTCTGCAGTGCCACCGAGGAGCTGCCCCTGGATGGTAGTTGGTTGTCCCCAGCAGCCCTCTGCGGGCTCCAGGAGGAGGTTGCCTTTTCCTGGCTGATAGGGTCAGCCGGGTAGAGGGTGGAGAGTGGGGTTGGCCCCTGACGCTCGCGCCCCGCCAGGCCCAGCAGGGTGGCGGTTTGCTCTCTCAGGAACCAAGGTGTTCAGGGACGATGGCAGCAGTAGGCCGCTGCATCTTCTCTTCATTTGCTGCTCAAGGTTTATGGGGAGCAGTGTTGAACCCAGAGCTTCATTCACACTTGCTAGGCAGGTGCTGTTCCATTGGAGCCATACCTTCGGACCATTTTGCTCTGGTTCACTTGGAGATTGGGCCTTGGTTTTGCCCAGGCCAGCCTGGACCTTGATCCTCTTAGGCTTTTTGTCATGGCTGAAATGACAGACCTCAGCCACCACAACTCGCCTTTTTGTGGACCTAGAATTGTCCCGACCCGCAGGACATCAACAGGGGAGACCACCTACGAGAGAGAATGAAGGGAAAGGGAGACGCAAAGAGGACAGCAAGACAAATGGGAGTCTGTTCAAGCTGCCAATTTATTTTGATTTTTCACACACTTATATACTCTTAAAGCAGGAGGGGGGCAATCTTGAAGAAGGAGGGGGCAGTTCTTCAGCACCTGTAGGAAGTTGGCTTGGGGTAGCAGGACGTTGGCAGGGTGAAAAGGTTACTGGTCATGCTATAGGGGAGAGTTGCTAAGTGACCTGACCACAAAATGTTCCTATACACTGGGTCCTACCTGGGTTGCTAAGAGACTTGACTGTAGGACGTTCTGGTAGGTTTATTCTCAAGAATTACCTATTATTATTGCTCTATGAACTGGGCCATCTAGTGCAACCAAGGTGGTGCTGAATCAATGGTTGGTTTCTTAGCATGTTTTCTATGGTGGCTTCCAGCCAGAGGCTCAATAGCATGTTTTCTATGGTGGCTTCCAGCCAGAGGCTCAAGTCAGGGTCTCGGTCCCTGACCTAGAATCTCAAGGACTTTTTGCCAGGGTTGTCTTGAAGCCACGGTCCTCTCTACCTCAGCCTCCCGAGGAGCTGCGACCCCAGGCACGAGCTACTGCGCTCCGGCGCTCTGCATTTTTAAAAAGGAGGAGGCGAATACTCCGGAATGTCTTAAAAAATATATATTTTGAATTTACTTCCATGAAACTGTTTATCTGATACAAATAGGGCAGAAGTGTTAACATTTGTGAAGTCTTGGTGGCTTGTTGTAAACTAGCTTTCTGTGTCTGCTATTTCATAATGCCCTCCTCCAGTCTGCGTGGAAGAACTTAACGTGCGGCCTGTCCTTCGTGGTCAGGGGCGGAGGCCAGACCTGGAGGGAAGACAGACTTCCACCCACAGCCTCGGCTGCCTGCACTGGGCAGAAGATGGTCAGGGTGTTTGGGGTCCCCGCTGCCAGCCGGGTACAGCTAGGGAAGGTCAGCTGTCCTCCCCCAACCACGGGGTGCCTTCCTGCACGGAGGCGCCCGGTCCCACGGCCTGGACTGCGGCGGCGCCTCGTCCGTGTGACTGCGTCAGAGCGCGCCCCTCCACCGTCCCGTCCGCCCCCCCGGCTGCTCAGGCCTCGCACGGACGCGAGAGTGCGGGCAGGGCCTGGCTCCCTCGTGTGGTGAAGCTCACGGGTCTCCGAGGCCTTGTCCACCGGGCACCCTCTTGTTCCGTCCGCCAGAATCACGGAGGTGCTCCCCTCAGTACTCGAAGAATCAGTCATCGTGGGCCCGGTCACATGGCCGCCCCGGACGGGCGCGGGCGCCGAGAGGACGGCACGGTCACGGTGCTGCTCGGGCCTGGCCGCGCGAGCCCGCTGCCCACGTGGAAACTGCGCTGCGTGGTGGCCCGCAGGTCTGCTGGCCCTCTCTGTGGGAGGGAGACGACTCCAAGCTCTAGTTAAAGGAAGGAAGGAAGCCCGTCAGGTTTTCTAGGAGCCGCGGCAGCTCCTTGCCCGGAGGCGAGGAGAGCAGGAGTTCATCGTCACCCCGATGCGTCCGCAGCTCCGTCACACCGAGAGTTGCCTCGCCCAGAGGAGCACCCCACTTGGGTCGGGGTGGCCACAGTGGCACTGTCTCCGTAGCTCCTGTTTCACCTTATAAACCCCCTGTCCCGAGTGGGGTGTCAGGACAACCGTGGGTACCCAGTCTCCAGAGTGCCCGGGACGGGCTTCTACCACCCTGCCCTCCCCCTTCCTGCCCGCTCCCCTCCCCGCCCTGCCTGCTCCTGTGCCCACCCTTTGGCCCAGCCCAGCCCCTCTCCCTTAGCTACAGACGGCTCTCCTGGGGCTTCCCTCCACTGCGCTCTGATGCCTGCAGGGGAGACCCGAGGCGCACGGAGGTGTGGCTCCCCGCAGGGCCCCCTCCTTCTCTCCTTGTGCCTTTTGCAGTCGTGTGTGTGTGTGTGTGTGTGTGTGTGTGTGTGTGTGTGTGTGTGTGCGTGCGCACGCCACACTGCCAGCGTCTCCCTCACACCTCTGCTCTGTTCATAGGCAGGCGAGCCTCCTGCGGAGGGGAGGGGAGGGGAGGGCCCTCTGGTCGGCATCATGGCGGCTCTCCTTGGTGCGTGTGCTGTAGCAGGATGCAGGGCCTCCGGGCACAGAGGCTCAGGAGGTGTGATGGCTGGTAGCGAGGAAGTTCCTGCAAGCTGCAGCTTGTGTTCAGTTCCGCTGTGGGATGTGGTCACGGGCCCCATCAAGGCTCGTCTTGCAGTTTGGCCAATGGACAGTGGACTCATTTTTTAGATGAAGTAATTTATCACGTGCCCAGGCATCGATAGGTAAGGAACTATTTCTGGGGCTGCAGAGCCTTTTATCTGCTGCCTGTCCGCATCCCTGAGTGGTTCCCCTCCTGGAAGAGCTTCCTCCCTAGGTTTCTAGAACTTGCTTGGAAGCCTGAGAAGGTGCTGTCGTTCACGTGGCTCCAGATAGCCGTTTCCTCGGAGGCCAGGGGAAGGCAGCAGCAAGCTAGGAGTGCTTGTAGTTACCAGATTGCCCCTGGACGCCTGTTATGCCCCCCAAAGGGGGAAGAAAGCATAGGAATAATCACCGTGTGTGCACGCAGGCCACCGCGTGGCGGTGAGGAGCCACGGGGCTCGGTGGGCAGCTGAACGTGGCTTTCTCGTGCAGGGCTCCCCCTGCATCCAATGTGCATCTAGTCCGTTCTCAAGCGGGGTTTTGTTTTAAGGTTTGAGACAAACCCTGCTTCTTGCTGGTGGGCAGTTTATAATCTAAACTTGTCTCTCCGAAGTCAATCCTACATTTCTTATTTAAAGTGGCATGAAGTTGTCATGCTTGAGTTGCTTCATAATGAGCGTCTATCTGACGGTGAGCGTTAAACTGCCTCTGGCTGGCGTTGGCCGGTTGGGGCCTGCTCCCCCACCAGGCACCTCTCAAAGCCTGGGGCAGTGGTAGCCTGGGGAGCTCACGGCCGCCCCGAAGTCCTGACATGGCCTGGCAAATGAAGAGCAAAGGTCTCCGAGAGGGGCAGTGTGTGTGGAAAGGCAGGCCCATGCTTTCCTTCTGTTTGATTATAATGCGGTCCCCTCCTCGGATGAGGGGTGAGTCTGGTTGCCTTCTGAGGGAGAGGGCGCTCAGGGCTTTGGGTTGTGAGCTTCTTCGAGGAAGTTTGGGGTCACTTTGCACTCGGGGCCTCCCGGCACGAGTGGGCTGTGCGGAGGGCGGCAGGCACGGTGGAGGAACTCCCTCCGAGGAGCCCAGCCCAGGTCCTGCACTGGGAAGCGGACCTGGTTCCTTCCGGGTGGCACAGAGCCAGGACTGGGTGCGATGGCCCCCAGGAGCCTCGGAGCCCCGGTGGCCCTGGAGGTGACGTCCCTTGTCTTTGCTGAGAACCCGGGTGCAGTTCACAGGGGTTGAGCTGGCCTTTCTCAGTTAGTACAGACGGGTGTGCAGAGCTCAGCCCTCCCATAGGAAGTGGACTCAGACGTTTGCGTACCCCCAGTGTGTCGTGCGGGCCCAGCAGCCGGGGCCTCTGTCCTCAGAAAGCAGTCAGATAGATGAGTAGAGGGGCTAATGGTAGAAATAAAGCCCCCAGAGGGAGCCCGGTGAGGTGCGCAGCCGTGAGCAGACACGCAGTGGCGTCTCCACCCAGTGGCTCCTTCTGTGGGCTGTCGGCTGTGGACGGGACAGTTCTCCCAAGCCGCAAAGGGCAGCCGGCAGGAAGCAGCACCTCTGCGGGCCAGGCCACCGCCTTTGCGTTCGTTGCTGCTGCCTCAGATGCGTCTTGAGAGCCGAGTGAGGCGCCCCCTCTTCTGGGGTAGCAGGGCCGCACCCCCGTAGGTCACCGGCCCGCAGGGAGTGCAGGGCCCCGACCATGACCTGTGTGGCTCTGAGAGGGGCTTGGTGTGGCCCACGTCACTGCGTTGCACATGGCCGTGGCCTGTGGGTGGGTGTGAGCCTAAGGGACTTCTGCCTCTCTAACGCCCAGCTCTGCCTCGCTTTCTCATCCCAGGAAAGCCTGGTTATTGAACAGCGGTGCCTGAGCTCCGGTGGTTCTGAGTTTCAAGTTTCTTTCGCATGTCATGTGACACCTCTTAAAATCATCTTGTCTCTCCCAGAAGCCCTCAGGTTTTGCTGTTGCATGTATGTCTAACACATCCACGCTGCTCTGTCAAAACAAAGCCCCAGCTTTTGTAAGACCCGGGGCCTCTCCCTGGGCGCAGATGGACACTCCTGGTATCAGCTGTCCACTTGGGGCAGGGCCAGGGAAGCAATCATTTTGGCAACGGAACACTCAGGCCATTGGAAAGTCTCAAGAGCAGCCATGTGTTCCACTTCCACGGGCGGAGCCTTCGGTTTAATACTCGGTACCGGGCGGGGGCTGGAGGGGACTCACAGGGTGGGCTCCCAGGCGCACACTGACACTGCTCTTCCCTCCGCAGTGTGCAGGAGAAGAGAACTGGGTGGACAGCCGGACCATCTACGTGGGACACAAGGAGCCCCCTCCCGGGGCAGAGGCCTACATTCCACAGAGATACCCTGACAACAGAATTGTCTCCTCCAAGGTAGTCTGTCTTCAGTTCTGCATATTCTGAGCAGCCATAGAGTTCCCAGTGCTATTAACATGCTACTCTGTTCCCAAGCAGAGTCGCAGAGGCTCAGCAGGACCTTGCCTTCTCCATCCACTCCCCAGGTCCTTCCCCTTCTCCATCCACTCCCCAGGTCCTTCCTCTTCTCCATCCACTCCCCAGGTCCTTCCCCTTCTCCATCCACTCCCCAGGTCCTTCCCCTTCTCCATCCACTACCCAGGTCCTTCCCCTTCTCCATCCACTCCCCAGGTCCTTCCCCTTCTCTATCCACTCCCCAGGTCCTTCCCCTTCTCCATCCACTCCCCAGAGCCTCCCCTTCTCCATCCACTCCCCAGGTCCTTCCCCTTCTCCATCCACTCCCCAGAGCCTCCCCTTCTCCATCCACTCCCCAGAGCCTCCCCTTCTCCATCCACTCCCCAGGTCCTTCCCCTTCTCCATCCACTCCCCAGAGCCTCCCCTTCTCTATCCACTCCCCAGGTCCTTCCCCTTCTCTATCCACTCCCCAGAGTCTCCTCTTCTCTATCCACTCCCCAGAGCCTCCCCTTCTCCATCCACTCCCCAGTTCCTTCCCCTTCTCTATCCACTCCCCAGGTCCTTCCCCTTCTCCATCCACTCCCCAGAGTCTCCCCTTCTCTATCCACTCCCCAGAGTCTCCCCTTCTCCATCCACTCCCCAGGTCCTTCCCCTTCTCCATCTACTCCCCAGGTCCTTTCCCTTCTCCATCCACTCCCCAGAGTCTCCCCTTCTCCATCCACTCCCCAGGTCCTTCCCCTTCTCCGTCCCCTCCCCAGGTCCTTCCCCTTCTCCATCCACTCCCCAGAGCCTCCCCTTCTCTGTCCCCTCCCAGGTTCCTCTCCTTCTCTGTCCATTGGGATTAGTTTCCTGGATATAGACCTGTGGTGCACTTGCCATATGCTTTCTGTGAACTTCCAGCATCCTGTGTGTGTCAGAAATGGTCATCGTCATTTCTATTCGTTTTTATGGCTATTTAGATTGTAACATGTAAAAGCCTACAATAGCTTTCATCCTTCTTGCCCAAGACCACGACTCACACTTTGTATCTGGCTCTCTTGCTCATTGGCTGGTGCTCTACCACCTGAGCCATGTCTCCAGCCCAACAGCAGCTTTAATCTAGAAACACTCTGTGTAATCTCGAAAAGCATGCCCCCAAACAAAATTCCAACCAAAGGGATGTCCTCTGTCGTCACCCAAGCTTGGTAAGTGAAGAAGAAATAAACTGAACAGGAAATTCACATCCAAACACAAGCCCTCTCCAACCTGTTTTTAATCTGAGATACTTGGAAGTAACTCACACTGTGTCTGTGCTCCAGTGCCTCTCACTGTCCTGTAGGGCGTCAGGAAACATCCCAAAACCTCCTGGAAGGGTTTCTTAAAATCAGCATTTGTCCCAGGTGCACACGTGGAGGCCCAGAGCTCATGGAGGGACCGGATCCCGGAGCAGGAGCAGGCCGTGCACATGCGTACAGGATACACAGCGCTGTGCTGGGTGCCGCTGTCCTCCGTGTGGAGTGTGTGCGCGGCCTGGCCCTGCCCTCGCCCCAGAGCCTTCTCCTTCCCAGCCCCAGGTCCCATGTCCCCTCCACGTAATGGCTCTTTGTTGTCGTCAAAAGTTCTGTGTAGGCTTTGGGGGACACTGCAGCATTCCCTGATGCGCAAGGTGGGGAACGGAAGAGCGATTTGCTTCTTACAGGCACTCCCTTGTTGTCCAGGCATATATCCCCCTGCCCCCCCCCCCCCCCCCCCCGCTTTGTGAGTCACTTGAGGCCAGTCTATCACTTTTCTGGGTTTCTTACCAGATTCTTTGCAAGGAGTGGCTTTTCATTAATGACCCTGAGAGGCCTTTCTGGCTCCCTGGGGATCCTGAGCCAGAAGGCCTTGTAACTTTCTGGTAAAGGAGACCTGTGGCTGGTTGTGCAGGAAGTACAGAAAACCATCTCTCCTCGTGAGCCCTTCATACCAGGAACCAATTGAACTAAGTCAACAACCCCTTTCCACAAGTGGCCTGGGCGGCCAGGCTGGGCATCAGCGGGGTCCTTGAACAGCTCTGATCTCAGCCTCCAGTGGGCTCTCAGCATGCCTGAGAGCTGAGCACCGCTCACCCTTCAGAGAGGAGAGGTGGCGCCAAGGATGCCCGGAAGGCACGGGGGACAGGTGTGCTGACAGATCCGGGAAGGACGGCCGGCCCTCGGGCGGGCGGGCGGGGCGGGGCGGGGCGGGTGCTGGAGCTCAGCTGGTGCTGGCCTGGCCTTGGAGAGCTTTTGCTTAACTCACAGCTCAGGTTGTGTGAGGCACGCGTTTACGTCAGATGTGGAGAATATGCGCGTTTTGTTGAGAGGAAGTTTTCTGTGACGAGTTGGAGTCCTCGAGTGCCCTAACGCCCAACTTGTTGGGTTTCCTCCAGCGGGACCCACGGTGTGGAGCGCTGTCGTGCGAGGCCCTCTCCTCGCATCCAGCGCCGCCGGGTGGCACCGTGCGGGCCCCGTTGCCCGGTGACTGGCCGGGGTCTGCTTCCCCTTCAGAGGAGTCGGTGTCTCACAGAAGAAATGATCTCCCGAGCCCTCGCCCCACGCCGGCCGTGCGCGGCGCCCCCCCTGGGGCACCCGTGAGGGCGGAGGGGCGTGGTTAGCTGCTCCCCCGTGAAAAGTTACACTGGGCAGCACAGACCCCACGGGCTCGAGGCCCTGCTTTGCCCTGAGAGGGTTGTAGAACTAAATGCCAGCTGCATCTGTGCTGTCATTCTGTGCCTCAGAGAAAGCTGAATCACTTTAAATGATTAGGAAATAGGGCGTGGCCTCGACTCGTGTGCACATGTAGGGAGGGATTTATTGGCTGATATTGTATGGATGACGTTCATGTTCAGAATTTGCTCTGAGTTCCAGAATAACCCCAGGACGCCACCCTACTTATTCCCAAGTAAAGCAGCAGCGGCTTGACGGGCTCGGGATGGGCAGCCCTCAGCGGCAGCGCCCCAGCCCAGAGTTCCTCTGCAGCCCCCCGCGCGCCCCATCTGCGTGGGTGTGCCTCCTCCCAACGCCCTCGCAGTCCCACGTGTGCCCTGCCTCCGTCACCGTGAGAGAGACACCTCCTCTCCTCAGGTGACACTCGGCTTCTCTGCACTGCCGGCGCCCCGTCTCCTGGCTCCTCTAGACAGTCCCCCACACCATGGGACTGGATCCATTTCAGACAGCTATCTCCCAGGCCTCCTGGTGCTGACCTCGCTGGCAGGGCACAGCTCCCCGTTCTCCCGGGGCCTCGTCCTGCGGGGGACCACAGGGGAAGGGCTGGGGTTCCCACACGTCCTACTCCACTCCGGTAACATGAATACCCGAGATCGGCTTACGAAGGGGCAGGTGGCCGTAGGCACCCGCTCAGTGCCAGCTCAGCACTTGTGCACCCTAGAGGCGAGTCTTCCGTGGCGTGTCTCACGACTCAAATGCCTTGGACGTCTGTGCAGTAAGCGTGTCTGTGGCCTTTCCACTTCCTACCCTCAGCTTCCCTTTCCAACGAAACAGCCGTGGCTTAGATACCCAGAATTTTTCCAGGCTAAATAGTTGGCTGATGATATCAGAGTAGAAGCACTTGATACCCAAATGCAGATCGGGGTAGGACATTGCAGGATGGCCCACTGGCCTAGGCAGATACTCGGACTGTGACCATTCAGCAAAGATAAAATGTGTAGTTGGCTTGCCGTGGTCAGTTTTCCAGTTCCTCTATGTATGGTGAAATGTTGGTTTGGTTTTATTTTGGCCCGCCTTTACAGTTATCTGTGTACTTATAGAAGATGACGTTACTTCTTGTATGATATTACAAGTCAGCACTGGTACTGTGTACGATTTACTCTGTAAAACATTCAGAGCTGCCGGGAATGACCGTGGTGGGACCTTCAGGGCTTGCTCAGAACAGATGGACAGATTAGTGGTTTTTAATTCCACAGTGAGCCTGGTTCCCTGCCTGATAGGTGTTAGAATTTGACACTCAGGGGTCCTAGAACAGTAGCACACAGCCGCGAGGGTGTGGACGTGTGCTTTACACACCGCTGTTCTTGCGCACCCCGTGTCCTGGAGCTGAAGGGCCTCGGAGAGGGACAGGCTTGGCTCATGTCTTCTACTCCAGGTGCAGCCTCACAGTGGACAGTGGCGCCACCCCTAGGACCTCAGAACTAGGCTACTTATGCAGCCTTCCGCACACAGTAACCTGTGCAGATTTGATTCTCTGTACCGTAACGCCCCCAGCCTTCCCTTGTCCTCCAGCCTCTGCACATAGTCCCCTTTGTTCTCACACACACACGCTCCTTTGTTGAAGGTTCATTTCTGGTGAATAAACTTGATCTGCATTTAGAAGAATGTAGAAGGTGATACTTTATGTCATGCGTGTTAGGACTTCCTCCTATGGAAACCGTAAACCGTGCACACGTAGAGAGAAGCTGGCAGTTCCCAACATTGCCAGCCTCCTCTTGTAGAGCCTAAGATCATGTTGAAGGGCTCCTAGACCCCCATGGCTGTAGGTAAAAAAAAGATGGAACATTTTTCTGTTGCTGTGCCTTGGTTACTGAATAATGCATTCTAGAGGTTTGGGGGAGGTGTTTCAGTTAATCTGTGAGTGGGAAGTCGTTCTCTGGGTAAGGGGACTAAGGATGGCTTCCTGGAGCGGGGCCCAAGTTATTTCCATTTTGTAAATGTATGAAGAATAAAAGGTAGCTGATCCAGGTCACACCTGTTAAGAGATTACTGTTCTTTTAAGAGAGGAGCTACTTTGCACTTACTTTATCTTGAATCCTTGAGAGTCAGGTAATTTACTTACGTAGTTTTGGAATGCACCTTCTGTTAAAGAAGTTTGCTTTGGGGAGTTAACACAGATAAAATGCCAGAAATCAAGAATTTGTCTAAAACTGAAATTCCTCTGCAGTCCAGCACTGCTCACTGTCCTCTGGAAGAGCACTGCCTGAAAGAAGGCTCCACGTGACCTTCTCTTGCTTTTCTTCTCTACAGTACACATTTTGGAACTTCATTCCCAAGAACTTATTTGAACAATTCAGGAGAATAGCCAACTTTTATTTTCTCATCATCTTTCTGGTGCAGGTAAGGCAGTCCTAATTTTCAAATGTATGTCGAAATAAGTGACATTGAATTCTGAGCCGATCACCATACGGGTTGCTAATCAAAAGGCCAGGGACTCGAGGCCCCTCGTCTGCAGTCGCTCAGCCCGCTCTCTGAGACAAGACCCACGAGGTAGATCACGCTGAGCGGGCGTGTCATGAGTTCAATGTATCAGGGCGTCGGACTTGGGTCTCTGCCACGTGCTAAACCTGGTTGTCTTGACACAGCTCTTAAGGGGCTTCCCTCGCTGCAGCAAGACAGGGAGCCAGCAGAGGGACTGACTTAAGCAGAAGCAGCGAGAGGTGGCTGTGGTACCCGCCCTCGGGCTGGCAAAGTCGCTGACGGGCGTTTTGCTCTCTCCTCACTGCAGTTGATCATCGACACACCCACAAGTCCAGTGACTAGCGGGCTCCCACTCTTCTTTGTCATCACTGTCACCGCCATCAAGCAGGTAAGAAGCTCACAGACTGCAGGGAGGCAGGTGCCAGCCGTGTCACGTGGCCGCAAGAAGGCCTTCCACTCAGGGCATGCAGTCTGGGTCATAGAAAAGTTAATGGGATTGTAGAGATTTGTTTTGCAATTGCTTTGGATTGGTGCTTGCGTTAAAATCAGAGAGCTGCTCACTAGTTTGGTACTTTCTGAGTGTGAGAAGAAAATAGCTCTCTGTCTCCTGAGCCAACTAGAGACAGTCACGGGTCAGAGACACAGCAGAGTCCCGTGGCCTGCACTGTCCCTCCTAGAACCCGCTCCTACAGCTTGTAACAGCATAGCCTTCTCCAGTTTATCCAGGTCATGGCTAGTCTTAGTTATGAGTGATGTCCCGCGTTAGAATGACGTCCCCTATTAGGAATGAGCAGTGCCCTGCGCTAGGAATGCGGTATGTCCTGTGCTAAAGTAAACAATGTCCTGTGTAAGGAATGTCTTCAATTCTTCATCCATGTTAAGTTGTGTTTTGTCTTCCCGTGGATGAGTCCAGTCGCTTGCAGAATTGTCATAGGTTCTTGGTAGGAGGCCCTTGCTTACTACATACAAACCACTTACCCTGTAAGTTGGAATTTTAGGTCGTTTTTCACTTGAGTCATCTGGGTACGTCACAGAATGCCAGCTTTTAACTCAGTTCTTAGGGCCTTGTGCTTGGCAGGCTGGTGTGTCACTGTTGAGCCACACTTCCACCCCTGACTTTTGCTGGTTACTTTTAGGCCAGGGTCTCCCTTCTCATAAGCTTCCCTCCATAGAGATGGAGTCACAGACCTTTCCACCCGTGGTTGCTGGCACCACGACCCTCCTGATTCAGCGTTACTTTCTGCTGGTTATTTTTGAGCTAGGGTCTTGTTTCCTGGGTACCGTTCACCGAGGTTAGGCTTCCAGTAGCCAGGATGACAGGCAGTGCCAATCCCGGTCTTGGTTGAGATAGTTTTCTCACACTTTTTTTGTTTTTCTGCCCAAGCTGGCCTCAAACTACAATACTACTAATCTCAGCTTTCCAAGTAGCTATATGTCACAGGTGTGAGCTACCAGCACTTGGCTTTACCTGACATATTGTCGCATAGACATGGAGTGAGTGTAGCCCTCAGTCAAAAGTAGTAGTGTAGAGACACTGACATGATTGGCTCTAGATTCTAACAGATATGGACAGGCTCATGTTACCCTGGTGTGTGTGTGTGTGTGTGTGTGTGTGTGTGTCTGTCTGTCTGTGTGTCTGTGTCTCTGTCTGTCTCTGTGTCTGTCTGTCTGTGTGTCCAGGGGGCCCTGAGTTGTTCCACTGGGAGTCCAGATCTCACCATGAGAAGACCTGAACTTGTTTTTTTTAGAACATAACTGTGGAGAGTACTCGAGTTACTGTTAGCTTATCCTGTGTCTCATATGACAATGATCTGGAAATACAGGTTTGAAAACAATATCCGTCTATTTCAGGCCTATTCCATTGGCTTTTGGGGGTGTACAGCGTATGTAGGGGAGAGCGTGGTGGGCAGACGCCATTATCTGTGCCGTGGAACCAATCCAGTCATTGTGGGATTTAGTGTCACTGCAGAAGCCTGAAGGCCCTGCTCAGCTTTTTGACTCAGACGTTTTAAGAATTTGTCTGGAGGATATGTCACAGATCGTGTCACAAATGTGTAGTTACAAAGACTTAGGCCAGAGTTCTAAATTCACAAACACAGAGCCACTCAAAGTATGGTGGGCAAATGGTGTGTCCAGCAGACCCTGTGGAACACATGTTTGTGTTTGTGCAGCTAACTTGGGGTGTGTCTTTTCAGGGTTATGAAGACTGGCTTCGTCACAAGGCAGATAATGCCATGAACCAGTGTCCGGTGCACTTCATTCAGCATGGCAAGCTGGTCCGCAAGCAGAGCCGGAAGCTGAGGGTAACATGTCATACACTTACTTGTCTTAATCCAACTTTCAAAGGAACTTGAAAATAACCTATTAGTGTATTACTGAATGTTTGTGTTTCAATTATTTAGTGGGTCACATCTGGGCCATATCTGACCGTTCAGAAATGCCTGTGTGTGCAGAAAGGCCTGCTTGTGCACAAGTGCCTGTGTCTGCAAAAGTGCCTGCATGTGCACATGTGCCTGTGTGCACAGAAATGCCCGTGTGTGCACAGGTGCTTGTGTGTACAGAAGCTCCTGTGTGCATAGAAATGCCTGTGTGTGCAGAAATGCCTATGTTTGCGCAAATGCCTGTGTGTGCTCAAGTGCCTGCGTGTGCACATGTGCCTGTGTGCACAGAAATGCCCGTGTGTGCACAGGTGCTTGTGTGTACAGAAGCACCTGTGTGCATAGAAATGCCTGTGTGTGCAGAAATGCCTATGTTTGCGCAAATGCCTGTGTGTGCTCAAGTGCCTGCGTATGCACAAATGCTTCTGTGTGCAGAAATGCTTGTGTTTGCACAAGGGCCTCTGTGCCCAGAAATGCCTGTGTGTGCAGAGAACATGAGTTCCCGAGCTTGTCCCAGTGTAAGCAAATCCATGACTTCAGTCCTGAGCAGACCGTGAACTCAGATCCCAGCCCCCGCTCGACTCCGGCCACCTGGTCCTGCACATACCCCGTGTCCTGTGCCCTGACCACTTCCTCGATGGAGTGGTAGGGATCCAGTCAGAGAGCGTGGCCATCCCAGAGAAAGGTGGACGGCGGTCATCCTCGGGATGGCCACCGCGCCACACTCCGCGTTTGCTCCCGTGTGTGGTGTGATGCACTTCCTGGGAGGTGTGATCACGGCCCCCCTCCCCCAGGACAGCACGTGGCCGTTGGTTGGTGTGAGTTGATACGGTACTTACTGTATGCGCTCTTGTTTCTGAGTAGCGTTGTATTTATGCTGCTAAGGGCCCTTTCCCTCTGGCGGGCCAGCTTGGGGTATTGTCCCAAACGTCGTGGAGTTAGAAGACGGCCAGGCTGGGAGCAGATGACAGCACCTCTACAAACTCGGGGTCCAGGCTTGGTGCAGTCCCTGCGATGACCGTATTTCCTTGGCAGTCACCTGTGCTTTTAGATAAGCACCCTCTTTAGGAAGCAGGTGCAGGGAAGGGACCTTCGCTGAGAGCTGCCTGCTGGGGATCTGGTGTGTGCAGCTGAGGGGCGAAGCCAACGGCATGAGGAGGCCAGGCTTCTCCCGTGGCCTCCCGGTCAGCTGAGCTCAACAACTCTGCCTTCAGAGGCACGAGAGGGCGCTCGGCAATGAGCCCTTCATTCAGTTTGTTTTGGATGATGGTAGTATCACGTGTGGTGATGTGAGGCAGAAATAGGGCCCCGGAGCCTGCCCCCCGCCTGTCCTCTCTCTAGAGAACAGAGGCCCCCGGGAGCCTGCCCCCCGCCCGTCCTCTCTCTAGAGAACAGAGGCCCCCGGGAGCCTGCCCCCCGCCTGCCTTCTCTCTAGAGAACAGAGGCCCCCGGGAGTCTGCCCCCCGCCTGCCCTCTCTGTAGGAGAACCCGGGAGCCTGCCCTCCGCCTGCCCTCTCTCTAGGAGAACCCGGGAGTCTGCCCCCCGCCTGCCCTCCCTCTAGAGAACAGAGGCCCCCGGGAGTCTGCCCCCCGCCTGCCCTCCCTCTAGAGAACAGAGGCCCCCGGGAGCCTGCCCCCCGCCCGCCCTCTCTCTAGGAGTTGGTCGTTTCTGGTCACACTGTGAGCACTCCAGGACGGCCATTCCCAGTGGGCCTTTCCTCTCTGTGCCCCTCGTGTCTGTCCTGTGCAGCCCCAGCCTCCCCTCTGCTCCCCCGAGTGCCCCCCGGGTATCCACACAGCACAGTTGGGGGCCGCTTGCTGTTCGCGGGACGGGAGGGTGTCTGTGCTCCGGCTGCGTAACCTTCGTGTCGGGGTTGGGGTTGAAGGCGAGAGCTCAGCTGCGGCCTCCTTGGGGGGCTGTGCCTCGTCTCAGCTCCGTGGGGCCCGTGCTTTCCCACTCCCATCGCATGTGCGCCCGTCTGCTCCAGATCCTGGCGGGGATGGGGTGCGGGGCTCAGCGGTCTGTCTCGAGAGAGTGTGCTCTGACCACATGTCGGCCACGTCTGCAGGTGGACAGGAGCTGGGGGCTACGCGAGCAACGGCAAGTCTGTCCCAGCAGTGGGGAGGCCTCGCCGCCCTTGCTGCCCCCCGCTCACCGGGGCTCAGTGATTGCCTGCTTTCCAGGTTTCCCCGGCATCAGAGGACTCTCGGGGGCCATGTCCCCAACATCGGAGGACTCTCAGATGGCTGGGAGGGTCCGTTTCCCCCCTCCCCCCATAAAACCAAACAGACACCCATGTAAAGCCCAGCGAATGATTGCATTTAGAAGTTGGTGGGAGCCTCAGCCGTGGCTGCCCTGGCAGCCAGGACCCTGCTGGGGGTCGGTGCTCAGCAAGTGCTGAGAACTCTCGCACACCTGGTGTCCTCCTCCTCCCGAGGGACACTTCCCGCTGGGCCCCTGTACCACACATTGGAGCTCATCATATTTTTCCAGATCGGTAACAATCTCGCCAGAGCCAGGTGGTCCATCTAACGGAATTCTGCTGTATGGGGTCTGGCCTTGTGCTGTGGGACTTCAGCCGGTGTGGTACCCCCTGTAGACTGAACATGGCGGAGGAGAGAATTCCAGCGTAGGGGGCCCGTCCCGTGAGGGGTCTTGCAGTCACAGCCCATGAGGGGGTTCGTGGCCCTTTCTCCCTGTCCGTGAAGGGGCTCGTGGTCATGGCCCCTCTGTCTTTCAGGTCGGGGACATCGTCATGGTCAAGGAAGATGAGACCTTCCCCTGTGATTTGATCTTCCTTTCCAGCAACCGGGCCGACGGGACCTGCCATGTCACCACCGCCAGCCTCGACGGAGAGTCGAGTCACAAAGTAATGTACCTGTGTTTGGGTGCAGTTGGGGTTTCAGCCTCAGCCCGGGCTGGCTGCCCAGCACCCGACAGCTGCGCACAGAGCTGTCCGCGTCTGCATGGAGCTTCTCCTTGCTTTTCCGTGCAGTGTCTGTAACCACCACCAGCCCGGGTTAAGAGAAGTGGCCCCCAGTTAGCCCAGGTCGTTTAGCTTTAAGGACTAACAAATAGGCTAATGGATGTTTAAAGGTTTCCAGTTTGCTAGTCAAATTTAGTGTCTTTCCTAGTGTAGAATTGAGTGGAAAGTCACACAGTTACAGATTTTGCCTGACTGTTCTATGGTATCCTTTTGTTAAAATGTCTTAAAAGGATTTTCTAAAGCTATAATGAGTTTGTTACACTCATAAGAAATTCTGCATGGGCATTTGATGCTACCGAAACTTTAATTGACAGTCATAGGAAAAAGCATAGTGCTGTTTATCTTCCAGTTTCTTCTTTTTGGTTTAAAAGGTCTGTGTGTTCCCAAGCTGACGAGAGTAAGCAGAGCTCAGGATCTGCAGGCCCAAGGCGGCACTTGAGTGCTCCCCGGCAGCGGAGGCAGCTCCTTCGCAAAGCGCCAGAGGCCACGCCAGCCTTTGCGCTGTTAGTTCATGATATCCTTGTAGTGGAAAGTCTTTGGGGTTTTTAGCATCTATTTTCACATTTTCTTTATCGCACATCCCAAGGGAATGAACCTTCTACCGTCAGCACTTGCGAGCTGAAGCTGCAGGACTTCAGTTGGGCAGGGGGTCCCTGGATGAGAGGAGGATTTACTCTTTCCGAGCCTGGGAAGAGGCTGGATCCAGCCCTCGAGACCGGGGGGCGGGGGGGGGGGGGCGTCTCCTACTCCATTGTCAGAGGCCTGCTGTTTGGGTCCATCTCAGGGAAACCAGAGCTGGTCGGGTGGACGGCTCACGGGTGTTGGTCACTCCATTAGCACATTGCTGGGGATGAAGCAGGTGGCCGCTGTTCCGTTCTGGAGCCGGAAAGTGTGAGCGTGGTTGTTGCATCCTAGCTGCTGGTGTGTTTGGGCTTTGCATCGTACCTGTGCTCTTGGTGTGCGCTCTGTGCGTTTACCTCGGTTCTGAGGACTGCAGTTCCTTGAGCTTGAACTTGAAGACAGAGCAGGACAGAGGAGGCCCCGGGCCTCAAATTCTGGGGAGTTGTTGTGCTGCTCGTGGGACATGGGGGCGGGGGTTCCCACCCCGTCTGCCTTTCACATCTGTGAAAGGGGGACAGAGCCGATGGCCAGGCCTGTTGTGAACATGAGAGAACTTCCCAAAGCACTGGGTGCACAGCAGGCGCAGAGCAAGTGCGGAACCTCGAACCCTCCATCCTTACCCAACAAAGGGCAAGCCTGGGAAGTGCCACCAGGAAAGCCATTCAGCATCGCAGTGCTCCTCCTCTTTCATACTCAGCCTGTGGCTCCCAGGGAGCTGCCAGGGCAATGCCCTGCCCTTCTCCCAACCCCACTGTGAACGCCCCTCACAATGACTGCTGTGCCAGCACGGCTTCGGTCCAGCTGATCAGTGTGGGGTTGTGTGTGGCTGTACCTCCACACTGACACGACCAGCACGGCTTCCGTCCAGCTGATCAGTGTGGGGTTGCACCTCCACACTGACCCGACCAGCACGGCTTCGGTCCAGCTGATCAGTGTGGGGTTGTGTGTGGCTGTACCTCCTCTCTGCATGAGTTCACACGTGCTTCGCTGTACAGAAAGATACACTGGGTAGGGGGGTGCAGGGATGATGCCACCACCCCTCACACACGGCCCCCAACCTGGGGAAGAGCAGGCTAGTCCCCTGCCTGTCCATGCCAGAGGTGCCGCCTGACCCTGAGACAGCTCTCGCACCTGTTGTGTGGGAAGTGCCAGCTTGGTCTGGCAGCAGGGCATAGCAGCCCCTAGTGTCCTCACACACATTCAGTCCAGGCGACTGATCAGCTGGACCGAAGCCGTGTTGGTCGGGTCATTGTGGAGGTGCAACCCCACACTGATCAGCTGGACCGAAGCTGTGCTGGCACAGCAGTCATTGTGAGGGGCGTTCACAGTGGGGTTGGGAGAAGGGCAGGGCATTGCCCTGGCAGCTCCCTGGGAGCCACAGGCTGAGTATGAAAAGAGGAGGAGCACTGCGATGCTGAATGGCTTTCCTGGTGGAACTTCCCAGGCTTGCCCTTTGTTGGGTAAGGATGGAGGGTTCGAGGTTCCGCACTTGCTCTGCTGTGGGTTCTCACAGCAGAGCCTTGTCTCCTGTGTGGCTCTCTCATTCACAAGCTCCCTGTCCTACGTGGGGTCCTCTTGCTCTGTTCTAAGCCAAAGCCAAACCCCGTTGTGGTCCCTGGGGTGGGGAGGGAGACGTTGCCAGCCTGGGGGTCCCAATGTAAGCAGCCTGGGGGTCCCAATGTGGCCCCTGGGGCGGGGAGGGAGGTGTGGGCAGCCTGGGGATCCCGATGGGGTCCCTGGGGCGGAAGGGAGGTGTCGGCAGCCTGGGGGCCCCGATGTGGCCCCTGGGGCGGGGAGGGAGGTGTCGGCAGCCTGGGGGCCCCGATGTGGCCCCTGGGGCGGGAGGGAGGTGTGGGCAGCCTGGGGGCCCCGATGTGGCCCCTGGGGCGGGAGGGAGGTGTGGGCAGCCTGGGGGTCCCGATGTGGCCCCTGGGGCGGGAGGGAGGTGTGGGCAGCCTGGGGGCCCCGATGTGGCCCCTGGGGCGGGGAGGGAGGTGTCGGCAGCCTGGGGGTCCCAGTGTGGTCCCTGGGGCGGGGAGGGAGGTGTCGGCAGCCTGGGGGTCCCAGTGTGGCCCCTGGGGCGGGGAGGGAGGTGTGGGCAGCCCGGGTGGAGTGAGGTCGGGGTGTGAGCTGGTGTTGCTGCCCTGCCCGCCTGCAGACCCACTACGCGGTGCCCGACACGAAGGGCTTCCACACGGAGGAGGACGTCGACAGGCTGCACGCCACCATCGAGTGCGAGCAGCCGCAGCCCGACCTCTACAAGTGAGTTCACTGCGGCCTGCAGAGCGTGGCCTGTGCAGACCTGCAGACGGGTCGTGCGTGTCCGTGGACAGGCAGCTCCCCACGAACCCCAGGGGCCCGCAGGTTAAAGTTAGGGGAGAAAGTGTGTCAAGGGAGGGCTGAGGGACATCGGAGCCACGCGTGCTTGCTGAGGAGGGGACGAGGGAATGACCTTGCCGCAGGCATCCGTTCTCAGCGGGACCCCCCGGCAGGAGTGCCCTCTGAGGGACCCCGCCCGTTCCGAGTCAGCCCTTAACCGGGCTTTTCTGTCGCCAGGTTTGTGGGGCGCATCAATGTTTACAGCGAGCAGCAGGACCCCGTGGTGAGGTGAGTTGTGGAGAAGGGCGTGCCGGGCGGGTCTGGTTTGGAGGGTGGGGCTCAGCCTCTGGAGGGAGGGACCGGCCCTGCTCTCGGTCCTGAGCTTGTCTTTGCCTGTGTGTTGGAATGACGATGCTCCACAGAACTGCCCCGAGTGGCCTCCTGGGCAGGGCACGTCTGCCCCTCACCCAGTCCTGCCCGGAGCCCCCGTGCCTTGTGCTGGGTGTGAGCTTGCAGGTTTCCGCTTGCAGGCCACTCTGTCCGATGTGTTAGTGTCCTTGGGCTGCTCACAGGGGCGGGGCTCGCCTGCGGCTCCCTGCAGCCCGCGGGCAGGTGTGAGCGCTGCCGTCCAGGCCGTGCGTCCACGGTGAGCGGCCTCCGGTGCCAGCCCTGCCGCACACCGGGCAGGTGTGAGCGCTGCCGTCCACGCCGTGCATCCACGGTGAGCGGCCTCCGGTGCCAGCCCTGCCGCCGCACACCGCCGTGCCCGCCTCCCGCTCCCATGCCATGCTCTTTTGAAGTCTAGCCGTTACGTGCAGTAGCGGTACTTGCGTTGTTAGTTTAGGACGTTGCCCTATAGCAGTAGGTTTTTTAAAAATATGGTTTTATTGTTGTTATGAAGGTGATGTACAAAGGGGTTACGGTTCCCTAAGTCAGGGAATGAGTGCATTTCCTTTGGGACAATGTCACTTCACTTTCCCCTCCCTGACCCTGTCCCCAGTTTGCATAGTTGGCTTTCCACACAGCGTTTCCCGGGTGCCTGCGGGCAGTCGCCCCTCCTTCCTCCCTCCTTTCTGAGCCCCCCGCGGTCCTCTGCACAGCAGGTTTTGAAGCCGCTCCTCCAAAAAGAGGAGAGCATTTTCCCTTGAACGTAAGCAGTTTCTAAATCGCCCGTGCCCTGCTCTCATTTGTGTTAAAATGTTTTTCCCAGAAGTAGAAACGCTGCAGAATAGCGACCAGAATATCCACTGGTCCCTGGAGATTGTGTCCCCGTGGGGCTCAGGCGCTGTTGTTCCAAGGAAGCGATTTGTCCTCCACACGTTCTGCCGCCACCATCGCAGGGGGTGGCTGTCAGCTCCGTCCATCGCGCCATGTCTGGAGGCATTGCTGGCGTTCCCCTCAGCGTGTAGTATTCCAGAAGTTCCTGTTGACAGAACCACCTGTAGCTCTCTGTTGGGAGAACTACCTTGTGGCCTTCTGGTTGGTTTTGTTTCCCACTGCCAAGTTTTGGATGGAGGGCCTCACACCTGGGGCGATCGCTCTGCCCCTTGTGCCCGGGCCTTGGGTGTAGGTGTTGTTTTTGAGACAGGGTCTCACTTTCCCCCTGATTGGTTTGGGGCTCGTTTCTTGCCTCTACCTCACTACATCCCCCGAATCTGGGATTAGAAGTGCACCTTGCACCTGGCTTACCTTGCACTTGAGTAAATAAGTTAATCCCTGTGGGCCTTGGGACAGGTCTGGAGTCAGCCCTGCCGAGCGGGCTCTACGTGAGACCGAGCTCCCTTCCCGTGGGGCAAGGGCCACAGATGCCACGCGGGGCCACGCTCCCTTCCCGTGGGGGAGGGCCACGGATGCCACGCGGGGCCACGCTCCCTTCCCGTGGGGGGAGGGCCACGGATGCCACGCGGGGCCACGCTGCCTTCCCGTGGGGGGCCACGGATGCCACGCGGGGCCACGCTCCCTTCCCGTGGGGGGAGGGCCACACGTCCTGCGTTACCACCCGAGTTTGCCTTTTGATATTTATGCTACTCAGTCAACTTTGAGCGTCTGAAACGTTAAAGACGCTCACAATGGTGGCGATGTGCACGTTGGAAGAACTTGGCTATTTTGAGTTACTCACTTTCTTGGTCCACTCAGGTGTATGTCTTCTTGCATCTGTCCAAACTAGAAGCCATTCTTTGTAGAGTCTTTTATTTTTAGACTTCCCAGAGACCCATTTTAAATGGGCCATTTGTTTTCATTAACGCCTGTGACATGAGTGATCGCGAGTGCGTTGCTAACAGAAGCGGACAGCCCTGTGCAGCCCGAGGGGCCGCATCCTCCGCGGTGGCCAGGCCGAGGGGGTGCCCTGCCAGCCCCAGCTGGGGGCCCGCCCAGCCGCCGTGGCAGACGCACTGACTGCAGAGTTGAGGGCGCAGGACTCCGTCGGCTCTCAGCTGTCCACATTTAAATGAAGCTAAATACAAACTGAAAATACGTGTCAGCTCTTCCTCCGCCCTCTGGAGAGATCAAGAGGACGTTAGCCATAGGGGGGCTTGTCCATTGGAAGCACTGTGTCCAGCCCCCAGGTCCTGGCTTCTGGCAGAGCCCAGAGCCTGCCTCTGCGGCGCAGGGTGCCCAGGGCCGGGGGCACCGCTGCCTCCTAGAGGTGTTTTTAAGGTCCTTGGCTGTGGCTTGTCCCCCAAGGCCGCCGGGTGTGGCTTACAGTCGCCCGCTTGGCTGACATGGCCTCCTGGCCTTACCCCTAACGGCGCCGAGCCAGGCGGGATTCCTGAGCCGTGGGAGAGCACGGTGGAGACACCTGAGGGGGGAAGGGAACCCCGCCTTTAGCCTTCACCGGACACCCTGAGGTCCCTTAGCGCAGCGTCCTCAAAGGTTAGCGGGTTGGGGGAGGCCTGCTGGCCGCACCCCAGGGTCTCCACTGCTGGAGTCTGGGGTGACGACTCGGACGTGCCAAGGCACTGCTCATGGGGGCCCACCAGAAGGACCCCACCACGTGACCTGGAATCATTGGGACGCCAGGTCAGCGAACCTGTCCTGCTTCCCCCTCCCCCGGTGACAGGGCGGGGCGCGCTACCCCAGATGGAGCCTGCGTGCTTCCCGCCTGTTCTCACGGGAGGCACGGCCTCTGACCACGGCTCTGAGACGCGCGCGCCCGTGTCCATCACGCTGCTCTCCTACTTGTCTTCTCAGGCCGCTGGGCGCAGAGAACGTGCTTCTCAGAGGAGCGACGCTCAAGAATACCGAGAAGATCTTCGGTAAATACCCGCGTCGTAGCTTGTAAAGTTAGTTGCACCAAGCAAACCCCCAACCAGCAGCGTAGCCCAGGGGCATTGCCGAGTGCCCGGGACGTGGGTCCCTGGCCCCAGGGCCTGGCTCTTCAGGAAGCCCTGACGGCAGAGACCAGGCCGCTCGCTCAGTTCCTGCGGCTGTGGCGTGGAAACCCACAGCTGGGTCCACGCAGAGACTCATGGCCCAGCCAGAGCAGCGTGCTCTAGGTCCGCCGCCTTCTCTGGTATTGCCCGTTTCTGGGTGCCGCTCTCTGTGTTTTAATTGAAAGTGCACATGTGCCCCACTGTCGGAAAACTCATTATATTCAAACCTGAACTTGAGACGTTCGAGCAGACTTCTGTCCTTGGTGTGAGAGTCCTGCCCCGTGCCTAGTGGCAGCTCAGCGGCCCGGGGAATGAGAGGCGCGGCTGCTTTCCCTGCGGCGAGGGGGTCACGGCGGCCGTCCAGGCGCCAAGCTCAGCCCTCTGCTTCCAGGGGTGGCGATCTACACGGGCATGGAGACCAAGATGGCCTTGAACTATCAGTCCAAGTCCCAGAAGCGCTCTGCTGTGGAAAAGTAAGGCTCCTACCCTCCCCGGTCACTGCTTTCAGCCACCCTAAGCGCTGTCGACGTTGTCTCCCCGCCTCCCCCATCTCTTCCTTTCCTCCAAGTTCTGGACCCCTGCAGAGCTCGGCCTTGAACCCCTGGCCATGCGGATGTCCCCACCACACACTCCCGCAGATCTCTAAATGGGGTTCCTTTGAGCCCGGGGACTGGGGTGGAGCCAGCGTGCTCCGCTGTGACTTTACAGCGACGGTTAGGAAAGCCAGCCGGTGGCTGGGCTTGCAGGGGGCGTGACCCGGGCTTTGGTCTTCCTCGCGCCTGGGTAAAGCGGGTCCTGCCTCGAGGGGGCACTGCGAGGGCCCCACGCCCCCGGAGTAGAGCCGCAGGGAGGCCTGACAGCTAGGAAGCCGGCCCCCACGCGCGTGGGCCTGGACGTGCCGTCCCTGGGCCTCTGCTGCGCTGGCCTCGCCTCAGTGGACGTGGGGAGCCAGCCTCCGCCAGAACACCCGGCGTGTCCCTCCCCACGCCGACTCTACCCGCCCTCCTCCCTCAGCCCCTCCCGCTCCTTCCTCAGGGGCAGTAATCCCCGAACTTAGACTCCCCTGTCCGTGCTTCCCGGTCGAAGCTCCGGGCTCCCTTCCCAGTGGTGGCGTTCCGGCCACGGAGAGTGGCTTTGCTGCTTCTCCCCTGCTGGAGGAACTCTTCCTTGCAGCCCCTCCCGCCGTCTGGTCCTTGGTGGGGGGCTCGACTCTTCCTCATGTGTTAACGTGGGGGTGGAGGGACAGCAGGAACTTAGCCCCTGTGGGGAGGGAGAGAGAGGGAGGGCAGGCGGAAGGCCGCAACTGGCCCGCAGCCTCTGACCCCCTCCCCCCCTTGCTCCAGGTCGATGAACGCGTTCCTCATCGTGTACCTCTGCATCCTGATCAGCAAGGCTCTGGTCAACACCGTCCTCAAGTACGTGTGGCAGAGCGAGCCGTTCCGAGATGAGCCCTGGTACAACCAGAAAACCGAGGCAGAGAGACAGCGGAGTCTGGTATGGAGCACACCCTGTTCCCGGGCCAGCATCTCAAGAGATGACACTGGGAAACCCCAGTGGGCGCGGTCCAGGGCTAGTGGCAGGGGCGCACGTGGGCCCTTCGCTGTCAGCAGACGCCGCGATTCTGCTGGCTTTGGGTCCCGGGGTGACGAGCCCAGCATGGCACCCCATGTGTACGGGGTGCTCAGGGATGGCTGTTCATTATTGTGATATGAAGGGGGCATGTCCTCAGAGCAGGACCATGCGCAAACCCAGAGGCGTGTCCCAGGGCTTTCCTCCACGTATCACTTTGCCTCTCCCTCCCTGAAACTGGTACGGCCTCAGGCCTGGGGAGAAGACTGCGGGAAAGTCATTTGGATCAGACCTTTCACCTTGTGTGTCTTCTCGGTTATTTCTCAGTAGCTTTGGTAATTTGTCAGTTACGTAGAGAAGCCGGGAATGCTGAGGTGGGATGTTGCGTAGCCAGGCCCGTGCCTGGGCAGTGCAGCTGTGTCAGTGACCTCTCCTGCCAGTGCAGCGGAACACTCCTGCTCGGTTCTGAAGAAGCTGTGTTCCCACGTTGCACTGGGCATGTGAATGCCTCGGTGCTCCCCCCGCTAGAAGGTCTCGGTACTCCCCATTGAGGCAAGGCGTGGTGCTCGATACTCTCACTGCAGGAAGGTCTCCATACTCAGTACAGCAGTGAGGCGAGGTACTTGGTACTTGGTGCTTCCCACAGTCGCTGACGCAGCCTCTGCTCTCAGTTCCTCAGGGCCTTCACCGACTTCCTGGCCTTCATGGTCCTCTTCAACTACATCATTCCCGTGTCCATGTACGTCACAGTTGAGATGCAGAAGTTCCTGGGCTCCTACTTCATCACCTGGGACGAAGACATGTTTGACGAGGAGATGGGCGAGGGGCCCCTGGTCAACACCTCCGACCTCAACGAGGAGCTGGGGCAGGTCGGTGTCTGCTGGCGTCTCTGTGCTCAGCTAGCTCCATGCCAACCTCCTGTGCATCTTGGGAGCTGGTTCTCTGGCTCCTGCCGCACTAAGTCGTTCCGAGCTCCGATGGGACCCTTTCCACGGTCATGCGTGCGTTTAGTAACCCACTGAAGGGCTGGTTTTGAACTTCATCTGCCTAACAACTGGCAGTTTATGACATATGCCAAATGAATTGCATGAACAGAGCCAGGATTTTCTTGGTGGTTCAGGGCCTTACCGTTGTGAATGGAAGGTGGATGGGGACAGCGAGATCACCTTTCTTGCATGCCTGCTCTCTGCTTTTGTAGGTGATATTTAATCCTCTCGGCCTCCTGTGTCCTCTCTTTAAAGAGGACAGACGAGTTTCCATAACATCCCGTGGTACAGAGTTCAGAACGCCTGGGTTCAGTCCCCACATGGCAGCCATGTGAGATCAGGGAACCTCGTCTCTCTCTACCTCAGGTGTCTTGTTCTGTGGATGTGAGAAACTGGGTGCCACCTGGCCAGACACAGTGCAGGCAACAGGAAATGGTGGACAGTGCCTCAGAACCGCTGTGGGTAGGGGCAGGGCTGTGTGGTCCCTGCCCGTTCCCCACCCCCCTCCCCCGCCCTGTTCTCGCAGCACCAGAGCCTGTCTGGCCTCAGCGCTGCCTGTGGGGAAAGCAGAAGCAGAGAGAGGCGGCCTCTTCTCCTAGTCGCACCCTGTCCCCACAGAGGGGCTATTTGCTAGGTGGCCGCTCATTGTCCTTTGATCAAGCCCTAGTAGGCTGGTGGCTGCCGCCTGCCCAGAATCACCCAACAGTGACAGTCCTGGGCTTGAACCGCACCCATCACTAGAAATGAGGACTGGCTGGTGGCGGCGTTGGCCTTTGGTACTTCCTTCTAGCACATCACAGCCTGAGTGGGCTGCTGCTTTCTGGCAGCATTGCCCAAGGCAGGGCTGAGGAGCTCGGGGAGGGCTCTTCTCCTTGCAGCCTCGTGTATTCCTGTGAATCCGCTGGGAAAGGCTGCTCTGAGGAGAACATCGAGCAGTGCTAAGATCCTCTTGCCCTGCCCAGAGTCTGCCATGTCAGGAGAGCTGTCTGCCCTCTTGAGCTGGGCTATAGCTGTGGTCAGCTGAGGTCACAAGGCAGTCCCGGGCCAGGTGGGCAACTCCAGTCCCCTGACGCCATCAGCGTCTAGTCAGATGATGCCTGCTCTCTGCAGGAGTGTGAGATGGTTCTGTGTGTGAGGCACCAAGGCCCACCTTCCACGGAGAGGTCACATTTTCCTGTGATTCAGCTCTGTGAGGTCAGTGCCACTACTTCCATTTCCAGAGGGGAAATTGAGGCTCAGCAGACTCTCCAGCTGTCCTGCCCCAGATGCCATGCTGCCTCCGAGTGCCAGGCTCTGGGCGCGGGTTGTGTTGTAGCCTCTGGAGCCCGTGGCTAGGCCTGGCAGAGGGGGACGTGCCCTGCATTGAACACTGAGGGAAGGAAGAAGAGCAAAGCCTGAACCCCCACAATGAGACACAGACAAATGACCCCAGCCCCAAGAAGACCGTGCACTGAGACCAGGCGGATTCACCCAATGCCAGAATGGGTCCACAGGCCCAGAGACCAGGCGGATCCACCCAATGCCAGAATGGGTCCACAGGCCCAGAGAGCAGGCGGATCCACCCAATGCCAGAATGGGTCCACAGGCCCAGAGACCAGGCGGATCCACCCAATGCCAGAATGGGTCCACAGGCCCAGAGACCAGGCGGATCCACCCAATGCCAGAATGGGTCCACAGGCCCAGAGACCAGGCGGATCCACCCAATGCCAGAATGGGTCCACAGGCCCAGAGAGCAGGCGGATCCACCCAATGCCAGAATGGGTCCACAGGCCCAGACACCAGGCAGATTCACCCAATGCCAGAATGGGTCCACAGGCCGAGAGAGCAGGCAGATTCACCCAATGCCAGAATGGGTCCACAGGCCCTGAGACCAGGCAGATTCACCCAATGCCAGAATGGGTCCACAGGGAGAGAGCAGGCGGATTCACCCAATGCCAGAATGGGTCCACAGGCCCAGACACCAGGCGGATCCACCCAATGCCAGAATGGGTCCACAGGGAGAGAGCAGGCGGATTCACCCAATGCCAGAATGGGTCCACAGGCCCAGAGACCAGGCAGATTCACCCAATGCCAGAATGGGTCCACAGGCCGAGAGACCAGGCAGGACCCGCCCTGAGGCCAGAATGGCCCCACACGCCCTGCAATCTAGTGGGACCCCGCCCTGAGGCCAGAATGGCCCCACAGGCCCTGAGATGAGACCAGGTGGGGCCTGCCCTGAGGCCAGAATGGCTCCCCCAGGCAAGTCAGGAACTGACATAGCACACTGGGAGACGGAAGAACAAAACCACAGGACCTGCAGTAGTGCGGCAAAAGCAACGGACAGATGCACCCCACTGCTCGTCCTTCCGTCCCTAATAGCTGGGTGCGGAAGGCAGTTCCTCATGGAGCGCGAAGAGCCAGTGCATGGCCTGTGTAAAGAGGCTGGTGTGGTGTTTGTTGTTGTTAGTTATCACAGGCACAATCCCTGGAAATATACTTTGTCTAGTTGTAGCTGAGCAAGTTGCTAAATCAAACATCTTAGCATTTGTTTTATTTTTTCTGTTTCACCCTTTCAAAAATGGCTTTAGGTCCAGGAGTTGGGCCTAGTGGTAGAGCGCTTGCCTGGTATACATGAAGCCCTGGGTTCGATTCCTCAGTACCACATACATAGAAAAAGCCAGAAGTGGCGCTGTGGCTCAAGTGGCAGAGTGCTAGCCTTGAGCAAAAAGAAGCCAGGGACAGTGCTCAGGCCCTGAGTCCAAGCCCCAGGACTGGCAAAAAAAAAAGATAAATAAAAATGGCTTTAGGGTGTGAAACAAAGCACACGCTAGAAAGAATAAGAGTGTGCTGTGGCTTCATAGGAAGAGGCTCCCAGGTGGCCCAAGCGGGAGGGGCTGCTGTGGGCGGCTCCCTTCCCGCCCCGGGTACTTTATTCTCGAGTCAACCCCAGCTCTCCCTCCTGCCACCTTGTCCACCTCGGGCGGGCGCCGCGCAGGCCAGAACCCGCTTCCCGGAGCCCAGACTGGGGTGTGAGCCGGCGGCTGTGTCCTCACCCCCGCTTCCCGGAGCCCAGGCTCGGGGTGTGAGCCGGCGGCTGTGTCCTCACCCCCGCTTCCCGGAGCCCAGACTGGGGTGTGAGCCGGCGGCTGTGTCCTCACCCCCGCTTCCCGGAGCCCAGACTGGGGTGTGAGCCGGCGGCTGTGTCCTCACCCCCGCTTCCTGGAGCCCAGGCTCGGGTGTGAGCCAGCGGCTGTGTCCTCACCCCCGCTTCCCGGAGCCCAGACTGAGGTGTGAGCCGGCGGCTGTGTCCTCACCCCCGCTTCCCGGAGCCCAGGCTGTGTCCTCACCCCCGCTTCCCGGAGCCCAGGCTGTGTCCTCACCCCCGCTTCCCGGAGCCCAGGCTGTGTCCTCACCCCCGCTTCCCGGAGCCCAGGCTGTGTCCTCACCCCCGCTTCCCGGAGCCCAGGCTGTGTCCTCACCCCCGCTTCCCGGAGCCCAGACTGGGGTGTGAGCCGGCGGCTGTGTCCTCACCCCCGCTTCCCGGAGCCCAGACTGGGGTGTGAGCCGGCGGCTGTGTCCTCACCCCCGCTTCCCGGAGCCCAGGCTGTGTCCTCACCCCCGCTTCCCGGAGCCCAGACTGGGGTGTGAGCCGGCGGCTGTGTCCTCACCCCCGCTTCCCGGAGCCCAGGCTGTGTCCTCACCCCCGCTTCCCGGAGCCCCTTGTGACTTGGGGTGTGAGCGGTGGCTGTGTCCTCACCCCCGCCGAGGCTTCTCCCCACAGCCCGTTCTGCCCCCTCGCGTCTGGCCGCTGTCCTCTCAACCTCGCGCGGTCTCGCGTCTTGACTGCAGAGGCGAGGGCGGCAGCCGCGTGCTTTCCGTGGCCGCCCTGAGGTCTTCCCAGAGCCGGGGTGCTGGCTCCCGAGGGAGGCCCTTCCCCGAGGCCCGGCCCCGTGCCGCTCGCCTCGGTCACCCGCGTTGGGCGCGTGCCCCGTCTGGGCCGCCAGGGTGGCCTGGTGTCGGCCAGAGGGGCAGGAGGGGCCCCCGTCACACCCGCGTGTGCCGCCCCAGGTGGAGTACATCTTCACGGACAAGACGGGCACGCTCACGGAGAACAACATGGCCTTCCGGGAGTGCTGCATCGAGGGCCACGTCTACGTGCCCCACGTCGTCTGCAACGGGCAGGTCCTCCCCGACGCGGCGGGCATCGACATGATCGACTCCTCCCCCGGCGTCAGCGGGAAGGTACGCTGCCCCGTGGGCGTGGGCGCGCGTGCACCGCCGCTCGCCCTGGGAACGCGGGTGGCTCCTGCTCACGGACGCCGTCCCCTTTCACTTGGGGGCGTCTGAGAAAGGCGGGACTCCCTGGGGGGCCCCCCGAGCCCACGGCTGGTGTGTCACTGCGGGGCTCCGTCCCCAAGGGAGGCAGCTACTCCCTTGTTAGAATTGACCTGGGAACGCTGTGCAGACAGAAAAGGCGGCGGTGCCCCAGAGTCACGTGGGAGCACTGCAGCGTGTGCACGCCCCGGTGTATGCAGCCACACATCTACAGACCCACGCGGGCACTCCCACGGGCGTGGCACACAGCTACACAGCCCCGAGCACGGTGGCCCCCGCTCTGGGCATGGACGCGTAGACTCAGTGCGCGGCGCGGCTGGTCTCACGGTGCACCGGGAACGCCGGCCCGTGGGCCCAGGCCTCGGGTGGCCCGCTCCCGACCAGGACACGGCATGTCTCTAACAGGAGCGCCGGTGGCGTTGCTGCTACAGGCGCCCTCTTCTCACAGAGGGGAGGAAGGACGTCGCGTCCTGTGGCTGTCACCGCCGCCGCACGCCCCGGGAGGCAGCCCTTCCTCGGCCGCCCTGGCTGCACAGGTTCTGGGCCCCGCAGACCCCGGCGTCCGTGTGCAGCAGGCAGCCCGAAGGAAGCTGTGCTCCCGGGCGGGGGCTTCGCCCAGCCTGCCGCGACCCCGTGTGCCGGTCCCGCCTGCCTCCTCCGCAGCGGAGGCTGCAGTGCGCTCGCCGCACACGGCGCCCTCGTCCCGCACCGCGTGCGGTGCTGCTCGTTGCCCAGACCGGGCACGGCAGCCTCCAGGCTGCGGGTGGACCTGCGCGGCTCTCACGTGTGACTCGCCCAGACGTGAAGCCTTCGCAGTCGTGCGCCATTTCCAGGGCCTCCCCGTTCCCGCCAGTGTCCCGCTGGCTCGAACCCCTTCCTCCGTCTGTCTTCTGTAATCTCACATAGGGAGGACAGAGCAGCCAGATGCAGCCCCAGGGAGGAGCGAGGCCAGCGGCGGTCTCCCGGGGGCCGTGCCCGCTGCCCGGGCTCTCGTGTACACTTGTCTTGCCTGTGTTTGGACAGGAGCGGGAAGAGCTGTTTTTCCGGGCCCTCTGCCTCTGCCACACCGTCCAAGTGAAAGAGGATGACCACGTGGACCTGGGGGATGGCCCTGGGAAGTCGCCAGACTCGGCCAAGTCCTGCGTGTACATATCGTCCTCGCCTGACGAGGTGGCCCTGGTTGAAGGCGTGCAGAGGTGGGTCCGCGCGGGCGGTGAGCTTAGCGCAGGCCCGTCTCCAGCGCCGTCTGGAAAGCGCTCCTCCTCGCCCTCTTGGAGCCTTGTTTATCGAGGGCTGCTTGGGGAGACGGGTCAGGCTACGCCATCGCTCGGGAAGGGGCTTTGAACGTAACGGACGCATGGCGCAGTTAAAGTCAGGGTGTTCTCAGACCCTTCTGGCTCCAGATGGCTTGGAATACTCAACTCGGTGTCTCTTCCCTCCCACTAAGCCAGGCAACCGCCTGCGAGGGAGAAAAGCGTGTGGGGTGAGCTCTGTAGTCACCACCCCCAGCAGTGGTGTGAGCTGCCACGTTCTCCCGTGCTGCAGCCCAGGCTCCGCCCAGGGGGTGACGTCACTGTGATCTCATTAGGTGTACGCACGAGGTTCTCAGGTCAGCTCCAGCTCTGGGCCAACGCACACAGGATTCAATAAGCCCCAGTCCCCTGCAGACAGAGCCTGTTGGGACTGGCCGCCTGGCCTTGCCCTCGGGCTCCCGCCCTCCGCAGGGCCTCTTCCTCAGCTCCGCTTCCGCTTCCGTTCCCTCCCCCATCCTCAGTGACGTCCTCAGGTCTCTCCTGGCTCCCCCAGCAAGGGAAGGGCGTGGCTGCAAGGCGGTGTTCTGCACACCACACGGCAACAGCTGCCCAGAGCCCCACGTCCTGACGGCCGCTGACGGCTGTCTGAGGAGAGACAGAGTTTTCATACGTACACATGGTGGATAAATCACGGGTGGAATTACAGCTCTGTAACTGTAATTCTCACGGTTCTGGAGGTTGGAAAGGCCAGGGTCGGGGAGACAGCCTTCAGCCGTGTCCTTAAATGACAGAAGCACAGAGGGAGGGCTGGGGAGGCAGATGGGTGGCGTGGCCTAGTTGCCATGGGCAGGGGCTTTGGGGGCCCTGGAGCCACGGCAGACGGCCTCTAAGGGCTTCCTCATCCTGACGTCACGTTTGCTCCTTAAGCCCACTAATCGGTATAGAAAGAGTAACAGAAGTAGGGATGCAGCCCGGAGCCCCGCTGCCATCTCTGAAAACACCACAGAGCACGGACCTCGCCTCTGGTGTGGCAAGGACAGGCGGAGGTGGAGGCTCCTCTTGGAGCATTTTCTGAGATGACAAGTCCTTTTAGCATTACCGCCTCCTGACTTCATTTATGCAACCTCTGTGTTGCTGGAAGTGTTTCTTCAGAAAGCAAGCTTTCCCTCACTCGGTGTGAGAGAGGCAATCGTGGCAAGCTGGGGTCTGTGTTTCAGACTCAGCCCCGTGTTTCCCTTCTCTGTGGCAGGCTTGGTTTCACATACCTAAGGCTGAAAGATAATTTCATGGAGATACTGAACCGAGACAACGACCTGGAGAGGTGAGGACCCTGTGTGCTCCGGTGGGTGACGACTGCAGGGTTTGTCATGGAGGGGGCTCAGGTCTTGGGTGTGCAAATCTCCCATGGTGGAACCTTCTAGATACCTGCGTGGCAGAGGGGAAGAGGACTGATGAGGACATGGGCTGGTCCTAAGTGGTTTCCTTAGAGTCATAAACTGGGATTCAGTGAACAAAGCTTCGTGATCACACGTAGTTTTGGTCCACTCAGTGGTTCTGAAGGCCTCTAGAGTGTTCCGAGATCCCAGACTCCCGTGGCTGCCCGTGAGGGGGAGGGTAGTAAGCACCCGTCCCCACCACGTGTGGGTGGTGGAGCAATGTCCCTTTGCATGGCCGACTTGGATTTGGGGGACCCGTCCGGGGTCGCGTCGCCTCTCCCTGAGGCCGGTGGCAGCCCCGCGGGTTGGGATCGTGTCACGCTTTGCCTCCGCGGGTGCCGGCTCCTCCCTGCGCAGCGGGCCTGCCGGTCTCCTGCAGGACGGAAGGTGGTGAGGTCTCTCCCTCCGTAGCGCCTGTGCCGCCGCAGGGACCCCACGTCGCCGGCTGGGCCCGGTGATGAGGGCCGCGAGCCCGAGGCGTGTCCAGAGCCGGCCTCGGTGCAGCTCCGGGGCCGGCATTCCACATCCACACAGATGCCGGGGGTCCTCCCAGCAGAGGGCTGAGCAGGGCATTCTGGGAGCGCCAGAGCCTTCCAGGAGCCACCCACCCAGGAGAGGCGGAGGGGTGCCCCGTGGGCGGGGGCGGGGAGGGCTGGGCACCCCGAGACCTGGAGGACAATAATACTTGTTACTTTCCTTTTACAGATTTGAGTTACTGGAAGTTCTGAGTTTTGACTCTGTAAGAAGGAGAATGAGCGTCATCGTAAAATCTGCTGCAGGTAGAAGTTTGTCTTGTTTTTGCAGTAGCGCACAGTGGTGGCTTGGGGCTGATGGCTAAATCCTATGAAGGCATTTTTCTTTTTTCTTTTTCGTTTTAGCCTGGGTACCAGGTAGGCCTACGCGGCGGCGGCGTGGCGTGCCGCATGGCTCTTGTGCGTCTGTGGCGCCCACCCCGGGTTAGCTCACACAGCGTGCGTCGGAGCTCTCTCGCGAGCGTCTCGGGACATTGTCGCGTGTTTATCTAAATAATACGCAACTTTCTTAACTTCTGGCAGGACTGGGGTTTGAGCTCAGGGCCTTGGACGGGTGCTCTGCTGCTTGAGCCACACCGCCAGCTCCGTCTTTGAATTCCCTGGGGCTTTTCTAAGTAACGGCACACTTCAGAGACGTTAGCGCCACACGCAGTCATCGCGAGTAGACCCTGAGTCGGCCTGCCTGGTGTCAGCGCCCCAGTCCCTGCCATCCGCGGGAGCACCGTGGGGCGGGCCCGGCGGCCTCCTCGCGTTGCCGCGGCGAGGGCTGGCTCTCCATTCTCTCCTCCGCGTTCCCCTAGCTCGTGGCCAAGCCTCTGCCCTGGCCCTCACAGAAGGTTTCCTGGTGCTGCCTCCTCCTGGCCGTGGCTGGCCCGGGCCGTGGCGGCAGCCTCGAGTTTGTCGGGCCGGTGTTTCAGATGCGTTCGTGCATCTCAGGACGTCGCCCTCCTAGGAGGGAGAAGGCAAGACGGGCTCCTAACACACCGTCAAGCCGCGGTCTTCCGCCCCGTCCGCAGTCCAGGAGCGTGTTTTTCCTTTTCACCCAGCTGGGTGCTCACCTGCCGGCCTCTGGTGCCCGCTGGACGTGGCTGCTGCCTGCGGCTAAGGTCTCCCGGCATCGGGGGCCTGTCCCTGCCCGGGGACTGGGTGTCCGGGCTTCCTGGGAACTTCCTATGGGTGATATTAACCAGTCCCGTGCCCGGTGTAGTGTTAACACGGTGGCCTTTCCATGACTACACCCAGCCCAGTGCCCAGCAGGCCACCCTGGGCCCGGGGAGCAGCTTCTGAGGGCGGGCACCCCGTCCCGTCAGCACTGGCACCCCCTCTTAGCTGCTGCGTCACCCCCACCTTCAGCTGGAACAGAGGAGTGAGGCGTGTCGGCACGGCACAGTTGTTGGGGGTTGGTGGGGGATGTGGGGGAGACCCTGCTTCTCGTGGCTTGAAGGCGAGGGATGACCTTGTGCCGTGCCGGGGCGCTGGCCCAGAGCTTCAGCGACCGCGGCTCTCCTCTGCGGCCAGCCGCGTGCCCGGGCCGCCTCCGCCTCCCTGCTGCCCTGCTCCCGGGGTCTGTGCCACAGAGAAGAGGGGGGCCAAGCACCCAGAAACCAGCGTTTGGTTGTGATTCCTTTCTCTGACACTTCTGAATTTTACAAATTACATGAGGT
Organism: Perognathus longimembris pacificus; assembly: GCF_023159225.1. Classification (NCBI taxonomy): domain Eukaryota; kingdom Metazoa; phylum Chordata; class Mammalia; order Rodentia; family Heteromyidae; genus Perognathus; species Perognathus longimembris. The sequence continues at coordinate 266,714 of NW_025961263.1, read as the reverse complement.
TTTGGTATAGTCTGTAGATATAATTTTTTCCTGGTATTATTCTTTTACAAGTTAAATGAGGTTTTGGTAATAGCCTGTAGATTTAATTTTTTTCTATTATTACTGTGTTAACGGATCCAATAAAATCTTTAAAACAGTATCATTGGGGCTGGGACTGTGGCCTAGCGTTAGAGCGCTTGCCTTGTTGTATCCGTGAAGCCCTGGGTTCGATTCCCCAGCACCGCATATATAGAAAAAGCCAGAGGTGGCGCTGTGGCTCAGGTGGCAGAGTGCTGGCTTTGAGCAAAAGGAAGCCAGGGACAGTGCTCAGGCCTTGAGTTCAAGGCCCAGGACTGGCCAAAAAAAAAAAACAGTATCATTATTTCTGCCCTGTGGTTAAATGAACTTTTGTTTCCATTTTACAGGAGAAATTTACCTGTTTTGCAAAGGAGCAGACTCTTCTATATTTCCCAGAGTCATAGAGGGCAAGGTGGACCAGATCCGGTCCAGAGTGGAGCGCAACGCGGTGGTGAGTGTGACCGCGCCCCGGCCCGGCCCGGCCCCCCACGCGGCGGGTGACGCCAGCCGTGGATTGTCCCCACGCGGCGGGTGACGCCAGCCGTGGATCGTCCCCACGCGGCTTTCCCCACCTTGAACCAGCTCCTTTTAATCCGCACGTATTGTGTGGATCCTCGCGAAACGGGTCTTGATTCTTTTTCAGGTGCTTTTTCCCTACCAGTTCAGATTATCATGTTGCTGTTCATCCCATTAACGTCTCCTAGTGCCGTGGGTGCTTTCATGCGTTGAGTCACACTCCCATTTCCAAATGACTCCCACAGTCCCGTTGGGCTCGGTGGCCGGCGTGGTGGAGGATTGTTGCGTCGGTATTCTGAGTAGATAATGGGTAGACGTCGATGCTGTTCTGAAGATTCCCTGCCGGGCGTGGCCGTGCGGCCTGTGTCGGCGGTGCGTGCGTGGCGTGTGCGGCCTGTGTGGGCGGTGCGTGCGTGGCCGTGCGGCCTGTGTCGGCGGTGCGTGCGTGGCGTGTGCGGCCTGTGTCGGCGGTGCGTGCGTGTCCGTGCGGCCTGTGTCGGCGGTGCGTGCGTGGCGTGTGCGGCCTGTGTCGGCGGTGCGTGCGTGGCGCGTGCGGCCTGTGTCGGCGGTGCGTGCGTGGCGCGTGCGGCCTGTGTCGGCGGTGCGTGCGTGGCGCGTGCGGCCTGTGTCGGCGGTGCGTGCGTGGCGTGTGCGGCCTGTGTCGGCGGTGCGTGCGTGGCGTGTGCGGCCTGTGTCGGCGGTGCGTGCGTGGCCGTGCGGCCTGTGTCGGCGGTGCGTGCGTGGTGCGTGCAGTCTGCAGGACTCCAGCAGGGCCGAGCGGGAGGCATAGGGAAAGCACGTCTGCCCCTGCCCCCGCCCCTGCAGGAGGAGCCCCCACTCTGCCTTTACAACAAACGCTGATTTATTTCTGAAAGCCTCTGCTGTCCTCGCGCTCCACCTTCTGGGACGGCTCTGCTTTATTGTCCTTATGAAATCATTTCCGGGTCATGCGGGTTTTCTGGCTGGGGACGGAGCCATCTGCCTTGCTTCTGTGCGTTCTGGTTTTTTCCTGGCTTTTGAGAGCCATTAACCCAGCAGCGGGCACACGTAGATGAAGTGTGAAGTGTCCCTCTGTGGAGAGATGTTCAGCATCAAGTGGGAAATCTTTGAAAACATCTTAGAAACCACTTTCTCTTGGAATTCAGGAGGCTTCTGTTGGAGGATTGTAGCTCCCGCACTGCCGGGAGGCAGGCTGCGGAAGAGGTCGGATCCGGGGCAGCAGGGCAGCTTCGAAATTGCCTGGAGGCCCGGGCTCTGCCGGGAGGCCCTTCCGCCTCGGGCGCCTGGCGCAGCTCTCCTTGTTGGCTGGTCTTGTGTGTTCTCCACGTGTGGACAACCTAGGATCAGACCACAGCACAGAGCTTGTTAGCCTTAAACTCTTGAGTTTAGTTTTCTCTTATTCCCATGAATGTGCATAAACGTCTTTCTAGTCTTCCTTCGGTGAGCACTAATTAAGATAAAATGACTCCGTACACCCCCCCCACCACACACAGTGTGTTTACTTTACAAATACCAATGACATTTACCCCAGCATTGCAAATTTAAATAGACCACCAAAATTGCCAGCACTCAAGAGGCTGAGGCAGGAGACTTCTGAACTCAGATCCAACCTAGGCCTCATAGTCGGTTTAAGACAACGCAGAGCTTACATAATAATCAGGATATGTGTGTAAATATATATTTATAATGTGTTATCTTAAATAAGGTTTAACTGAATGTTGCCTTTGGCAAGATAAAGATGCGAATTGTTTTGTATCATGGCCTGACCTAAATTATTACCTTCAGCTTTTTAGTTTAGAAGATTTATAATCCATGTTGATATTCATTTCTAACGTAGAGGTAAATAATTGATTTGTAGCTGACTCTCGTTAGAGGGCCAGCTGGGCGCTGGGCCTTGGGCTCGTCCTCTGGTTAGAGGGGCTTTGAGGAGTCTGGAATGCGTTCAGCAGGCGACGCTGGACTCAGTCCTTGAGCTGCTGCCCTGTGTCCCCCAGGAGGGGCTGCGGACCCTGTGTGTGGCCTACAAGCAGCTGCTTCCGGAGGAGTACCAGGGCGTGTGCGCGCTGCTGCAGGCCGCCAAGGTGGCCCTGCAAGACCGAGAGAAAAAACTGGCGGAAGCCTACGAGCAGATTGAGAAAGATCTTGTTCTGCTTGGTGCTACAGCCGTCGAAGACCGGTAAAGACAGCACGCGGTGGGGGCCGGGAGGGAGGGAGGGAGGGAGGGAGGGAGGGAGGGAGGGAGGGCGGGCGGGAGGGCGCTCCCCACACACGCGGGCCAGGGGAGGGACTGGTCCAGACAGCACGTCCGTCAGGCTCTTGGTCATCATCTCCCTGCATGTGTGAGGTGCCGTCCTGCCAGGTCCCGGCCCGTAGCTTACCTCCATTTCCCAGCGCTTTCTCAAGCCCCTTCGGACCCTCCGGCTGGGTGGAGCTGTAGGTAGTGTGGGGCTTGGGTCGGATTGGCTATGCTTTTGGACAAAGACATGCCTCGGCCAGGCTCAGGTTTTAGCGAGTGGGCCGGGGCCGTCTTGTACCCAGCCTGGCACTGGAGACAGGGATCCCGCTCAGGGTCTTGGAGGTTATTTTTTGTTTGTTTGGTTGGTTGATTGGTTTTGGGGGCAGTGCTGAAGTTTCAGTGTGGGGCCTTGTGCTGCTAGACAGGCAGGCGTGCCCCAGAGACCCCCCTCCATTGCTCGTTGGGAAGAATGCGGATGCTCAGCAGGCGGTTACGCAGGAAACAGTGGCTAGGAAGCGGCAGCCGCTGTGGCAAGAGCGTCTGAGCAGCGTTCAGGGGGCTCTGGGAGCAGCCGAGGTGGGTCATGTCTGGATCCGTAACTGGGACACGGTGCATGGCGAGTTAGCAGCCAGGGACAGCAGATACAGGCATGAGGAGGCATGACCACCAGCTCCCAACTTTGCAAACCTTTGAAGGCCTAGAGGCCTTTTCAAAAATCATGCAGACCACCGGATGCCAGTGACTCATGCCTGTGATCCTAGCTACTCTGGGGCTAAGATCTGAAGATGGCAGTTCGAAGCCAGCCCCAGCAGGAAATCCATGAGACTCACCACCAATTAACCACCAGAAAACTGGAACAGGTGCTGTGGCTCAAAGTGGTAGAACACTAGACTTGAGTGACAAAGCTCAGGCCCCGAGTTCAAGCCCCACAGCCAACAATGACAACAAAAAAATCATGAGAGACCAAGCTGCTTTTCCCCATCTCCAGAATCTGTGATTGTGAAGTTCTTACAGAGTCTCTGTGAATCCTTCCTTACCCTGCCTCTTCCGTTCCGCACTCGAGAGACGAGGTTCTGTCCTGTTTCTGAAAAGTGAGGCTGGAGTGTAGCGAGTGGCCGGCCCCTGCCGAGGCCAGCCAGCGATCGCCCTCCACGCATCCGTGACCCCCTGCAGCCTGGGCTTCCCCCTGTGTATGTGACTGATGGTGGTGAAGCCCGATCACGCAGGGCTCTGCAAGGGAAAGGTCCTGCACGCTGGGCTTCACACGCCTGCACGTGTGGTAAACCCGTGACGCGTGTTAGCTAGCGGTACCCCCACTGGGCTCCATCCAGTTCAGTAGACAACGTTAGGATAGTTTATAGCAAAAGACAAGATCATGGGTACTGCTGGCCACCTCTTGTACTGATGGGGTTTTATTTTCCCCTTCTTAAGACGTTTGTGTTGACTTAGATTCTGGAAGGAACTTACCAGCTCAGTGTGAGTGGACTTGACCGGTGAGACTCAGCTAGACAGGAAAGCGCAGTGGAGGTCGTGGACAACCGCCTCCCTGTTCTCGATGCCTCTCGCGTCTGTGGGACTTGGGACGTGTGCGTTCAGGAGCGTGGGCTCTGGTTCCCTCCCGTCCTTCGCACAGGGACCGTGAGCAGCAGCTCACTGTCTCACGCCGCGTGCCGAGCTGCTGTCATCCCGAGAGCCCCGTGGCTCCACCGGCCCACGTTCCTGAAGCCCCTTTTCAGCCCTGGTTCCCATGTCCACCGCTCCGACAGGCTCCAGGAGAAGGCCGCAGACACCATCGAGGCACTGCAGAAGGCAGGCATCAAGGTCTGGGTGCTCACGGGGGACAAGATGGAGACCGCTGCGGCCACCTGCTACGCCTGCAAGCTGTTCCGGAGAGGCACGCAGCTTCTGGAGCTGACGACCAAGAGGATCGAGGAGCAGAGCCTGCACGACGTGCTGTTCGAGCTGAGCAAGACCGTGCTGCGCTGCAGCGGGAGTCTCACCAGGGACACCTTCTCGGGGTAGGCAGCGGAGCCCCACCACCCTCGGGGAGCCCCCTCTCCTGGTGCTGATGCAGCGCCTCTGGGGGCTAGGTGGCTCACCCCTGCACGGTGGCTGGACCCATCTCCTCGTACACGTGTGTGCGTGTGTGCAGTTCACACTGCTTGAGGAAGGAGGCTGGAAGACAGCACTGGTGAAATCGTCCACCCCTGTGGGGAAGGGTGCAGAAAGACAGCACTGATGAAATCCCGTGGTGGGGCTCGTTCCCGTCGGTTCCTAAGACTCGGGGCTGTGTTGCAGATGCCTCCAAGCTGCCAGAGGGCCAGGAGGTATTAATAATTCAGGTTTCTGTCTGAGACACAGCAGGATGCCCCTGAGTCGTTTCTTCCCAGGAACACGCAGGCCTTGGCAGACAGACCTTGCGGCTGCTGCCCTGGACGGTGCTGATGCGTCCTCTGAGACTCGCTCTTATCTGGATGGTTTTAGATCTCATTAATGTCGGGAAAGCGAATCAGCTTTCTAATCATACATATCTTAAATTATTCATAAGTAGCAGAAAGATAGTTCCTTGCAACCTATCTAGAATTCCTTTTAGGGATTAGAGATTTTTTTTAAGCCAGCAAAGAAATTTTGACCATGCTCTAGTAGCTGAGGTCATCTGGACAGAAGGCTGAGAAGTCAGTCAGCTATGCAGACAGACCGAGGCTGGCATGGGAGCCCAGGAAGACCACACACACGGATGGCTTCTCTAGAGGCCAGAGGAATACTCCCACGCGTGCCCTGGATTCCTGGGGCTCCAGGACGAATCCGTGGGGAGCTGCGTGGCGTCGCTGGAGTTAAGTACGAGTGTCCTCAAGCGTGGCTGCGGCGCGGCCGGCGGCGTGGGCCGCGCTGTGCCTGCCGGGTGTCTAAATGGAGCGAGGAGCTTGCTGGCGACAGGGGTTTGTGCGCCTCTAGGTTCCCCGGGGTGTGGGGTTCTCAAGCGTGCGGGCTTCGCGCTGACCTTCCTGCTTCTGTGACCTCAGGCTTTCCACGGACATGCATGACTACGGGCTAATCATCGACGGAGCCACGCTGTCCCTGGTCATGAAGCCCCGGGAGGACGGGAGTTCCAGCAACTACCGGGAGCTCTTCCTGGAGATCTGCCGCAACTGCAGCGCCGTGCTGTGCTGCCGCATGGCGCCGCTGCAGAAGGCCCAGGTCGCCGTCCCGTCCGCGCGGCCGCGGGGGTGCATGGGGAGCGGGGAGCCCCAGGCCGTCGGGGGGCGAGCGTCACCACCGTGGGGCACACCCGCGTGGAGCCCCCAGGTGCCGGCGGGGAGAGGGTGCCGAGCGCCGGCCCGCGCCGCCTCCGCCTTCAGGACGCTGGAGCCCGGGCTCGGCCTCGCCGCGAGCTGGGCTTCCTGTCCACGCGTGTGCAGGCCTTGCGGGTGGACTCCAGACTGGGCCTGTCCACTCCCCGCTCCCGTGGGGAACGTACCTGGGAGGTTTCTTAGGTGCCGTCGAATGCATCAGGGTTCCCCCGTGATAGGCCGGCTCACCCCATTGCCATGAAGTGGGTGATCTGGTTTCCTGACAGCACGTGTTAGGCGTGCTACACGGGTTCCCCTTGAATTGTTGAGAATGAAAGGAATCTCCAGCCGCGTAGCCTGGTAGGATGAGGCTGCACAGGCTGCGAACCGGTCCCCGGAGGCCCCTGGGGCACACGCTCCGTTAGTATGTCAGAGTCCCCGGGAGCGCTCATAGAAGAGAAGCCGAGACAGCGAGGGGCCGAGGGGCTCTGTTCCCCTCTCCCTCCATGTTCTCCTCTGCAGAAACCCACACCCGTTTCCAGATGCCAGCTTGTTTGTTCAAGTGCTGCTGGAAGGTTTTATGTGGGGAGCTTGTCCTTCCGCCTCTCGTGTTGAACTGAGAAGTTGACCCGCACGCCCCTCTTCCAGGCCTCGGGCTCCACACAGTTGCACGCGGGGCACACGGATGGGAAAAACCTAGAGAAACTCACCAAACACTGGGAAATGACTCGTTTTGCATGAAGTTGCTAAGTTTGATGTTTTTTACACTTGACAGATTGAAAGTTAAAATCACAGCAGGGCTGCTTAAACGTCCTTCTTTTTGGCTTGGTCCCACAGCAGCCGGGACCGCGTCACAGTACCGTAGCGCAGCATGGGATGCTGGTTTACCCTAGACTGCTTCCACGCAGGACTGCGAGGACAGCTCTGCCCGGCCTCCCCGGTCCGGCTCGCAGTGCTCTCTCAGTACCTTCTACTGTGCTTCATTTTGCTCTCACTATGAACAGGACTCTGTCCTCTGCGGGAGAATCGAGGGTCCTAAATGAGCTCTCTTCAAACACATTTTTCGTAGACTGACTTTGCCTGTTAGCTTTGCCTACTTAATAATTACTCTTTTTTTCAAAAAAAAAATGAAGCTGAGTAAAGAATTCGTGCCTGTGTTTATTTTCCAGATTGTTAAGTTAATCAAGTTTTCAAAGGAGCACCCTATCACGCTGGCCATCGGTGACGGCGCAAATGACGTCAGCATGATCCTGGAGGCGCACGTGGGCATAGGTGCGTGCCTGCGGCTGGGCGGGGGCCGCGGCCCGGCGGGAGCGCCCCTCCGCCTCCGCGGGCTCCGCCCACCGCCTGCTCCCTCCCGCCTCCCAGGGGTCATCGGCAAGGAGGGCCGGCAGGCCGCCAGGAACAGCGACTACGCGATCCCCAAGTTCAAGCACCTGAAGAAGATGCTCCTCGTTCACGGGCACTTTTATTACATTAGGATAGCTGAGCTGGTGCAGTACTTCTTTTATAAGGTAGGATGATGCCTTCCCTGCTCATGGTCCCGTGGCCTCTTGTCGGGGCAGGCCGTCACTACCACGGTCCTTCACCTAGAGACAGAAATGACTGCCAGGGCCCATCGGCCCTTTACCCTCGCGACACGTCAAGTTCCATGCCTGGAGCTTCTAGCGCCTCTGACCACCCCGTATTTCATGTGAACTATGCAGGAGAGTTCAGGTGTGAAATGTGTGAGGACTGTCCTCTGTCTTCTCCACCAGACAAGCAGTTTCTTCACTGCCACTATCCCAGCCTCCTCCAGCCAATAACTCTTCACGTTGTTTCTGCTCAGGGCAGCACAGCAGGCAGAATAGTCGCACCCGTGTTGGTGTCGGCCTCGCGGTAGCAGATCCCGAAGCCCGCCGTGCTGCTCTGGAGGCGTCAGCGCGAGGGAGGCAGGCAGGCTGTGCGTCCTGGCTCCTCCCCTGCACTGACTAACGCGGGTGGCTTGCCTTTCAGAACGTCTGCTTCATTTTCCCTCAGTTTTTATACCAGTTCTTCTGTGGATTCTCACAGCAGGTGAGTCCCGCGTCTTCAGTGGGAGGTTTCCCCGATCCTTCACCCTGGGAGCTGCCTGGGAGCGCAGCTAGGCTTTGGGATATGGGGGTGAAGGAGGGGGGCAGGAGTGTGGAGGTGAGACCTGGGGGTGGGGAGGCCCCCCTTTCCGGAGAGCGGCCGGGCCAGGCAGATCCCAGCAGGAGGTGGTGATGAGAATTACCGGCATGGGGGCCCTGAGTCAGTGTGCAGGGGTAGAATTGGTGGGTGCAAGCTGCCATTTTAAGCCTGCCTGGTGGATAGAGTGGAGCTTGGGGAATTGCCCTGGGCCTTTGCTTTTGTAGAAAGAACAGCTCTTGACGTGCGTTTTGTGCTGCTTTGCAAATTGAAAATACTGAACCAAACCACACGCGCAGAAAGAGCTGTGCAAGCGCTGGGGGCGTTGTTCAGCTGACTCTTCTTCCCACAGACTTTGTATGATACTGCGTATCTGACCCTCTACAATATCAGCTTCACGTCCCTGCCCATTCTTCTGTACAGCCTGATGGAGCAGCATGTCAGCATGGAGGTGCTCAAGAGAGACCCCACTCTGTACAGGTGCGTGCCCCGTCCCCTCTGCACAGACAGGAGCGCAGGCGGGAGCAGCTGGGGCTGCATATCCCAGGAGTTGCCTGGAGGACACCCGGCGCCGCTTCACAGGTTCACTTCTGCTGGCGGCCTCCGCGTGGGGGCCTTTGCATAGGAGGCACACGCGGGCGAGGCCTTCGCACGGGAGGTGCACACGGGAGCTGCACACGGGCGAGGCCTTCACATGGGAGGTGCACACGGGAGGTGCACACGGGAGGCCCTCACACGGGAGGTGCACACGGGAGGCCCTCACACGGGAGGTGCACACGGGAGGCCCTCACACGGGAGGTGCACACGGGAGGCCCTCACACGGGAGGTGCACACGGGAGGCCCTCACATGGGAGGTGCACACGGGAGGTGCACACGGGAGGCCCTCACACGGGAGGTGCACACGGGAGGCCCTCACACGGGAGGTGCACACGGGAGGCCCTCACACGGGAGGCCCTCACACGGGAGGCCCTCACACGGGAGGCCCTCACACGGGAGGCCCTCACATGGGAGGTGCACACGGGAGGCCCTCACACGGGAGGCCCTCACACGGGAGGCCCTCACACGGGAGGCCCTCACACGGGAGGCCCTCACACGGGAGGCCCTCACACGGGAGGCCCTCACACGGGAGGTGCACACGGGAGGCCCTCACACGGGAGGCCCTCACACGGGAGGTGCACACGGGAGGCCCTCACACGGGAGGCCCTCACACGGGAGGCCCTCACACGGGAGGCCCTCACACGGGAGGTGCACACGGGAGGCCTTCACACGGGAGGCCCTCACACGGGAGGCCCTCACACGGGAGGCCCTCACACGGGAGGCCCTCACACGGGAGGTGCACACGGGAGGCCCTCACACGGGAGGCCCTCACACGGGAGGCCCTCACACGGGAGGCCCTCACACGGGAGGCCCTCACACGGGAGGTGCACACGGGAGGCCCTCACACGGGAGGCCCTCACACGGGAGGCCCTCACACGGGAGGCCCTCACACGGGAGGTGCACACGGGAGGCCCTCACACGGGAGGCCCTCACACGGGAGGCCCTCACACGGGAGGCCCTCACACGGGAGGTGCACACGGGAGGCCTTCACACGGGAGGCCCTCACACGGGAGGCCCTCACACGGGAGGCCCTCACACGGGAGGCCCTCACACGGGAGGTGCACACGGGAGGCCCTCACACGGGAGGCCCTCACACGGGAGGCCCTCACACGGGAGGCCCTCACACGGGAGGCCCTCACACGGGAGGTGCACACGGGAGGCCCTCACACGGGAGGCCCTCACACGGGAGGCCCTCACACGGGAGGCCCTCACACGGGAGGTGCACACGGGAGGCCCTCACACGGGAGGCCCTCACACGGGAGGCCCTCACACGGGAGGTGCACACGGGAGGCCCTCACACGGGAGACCCTCACACGGGAGTCCTCGGCACGTGAGGTGCGTGGGGGAGGCCCGTGGCTCTGTGAAGTTGCTTGGCGACGTCGCGGCCCAGGGGACCGTGGCTGGTCTGGCCTTCCCCGGCTGGGCTGCTGGGCTGCACCGGGGCTCCCAGCGCCCGGAGGTTCATGGCCCACGCCGCCCTGTGGTTTGTCCAGTTCAGAAGAGCCCACCGGTCGGCCCTGTTTGCGTGCTCCTTGCTCCTGAGTTTTGTTGTTATTTTAAGTAATCAGGAAAAAAATGTTTTCCTGCTATCTCAGAACTTCTCCAGGATCCCGGGCAAGATTCAGCGTTCTTGTGCACTGTGGGTTGTGTGTGTCTGTGTGTGTGTGCATGCGCCATTCTCAGTCTCCACCTGCACTGCCCCGGGAGCCACGCCCCGCGTAGCCTTGACCACGTGTGTGTCCTTGACACGCGAGGAGCTCGAAGCTGTCCGCTGCTCGCGACAGGCCTGTGCGGTCACGGGCTGGGGTGCAGAGCAGCCCGGGGTCCAGACGTCACACGTACGGTAGTCACCTTCAGAGGACAGGCTGTGTGCAGCCCGTGACAGCAGTGCGCTTGAGCGCAGGTGGGAAGGCAATCCAACAGGATTGGTGGAGAGCACGGGGTGGGGGGCACAGGGCCAGGCTGAGGAGCTGGCGCCGCCAGGGACACGGACCCCGCGGCATCCTTCACGAGCGGTGCTGCCGGGGTGCAGGGGCCGCGCACGGGGGTCACCGGTGTTTCCCATCTCTTTCTTTACACAGAGACATCGCCAAGAACGCACTGCTTCGCTGGCGAGTGTTCATTTACTGGACATTCCTGGGCGTCTTCGACGCGTTGGTATTTTTCTTTGGTGCTTATTTCATGTTTGAAAACACTCCAGTGACCAGCAACGGACAGGTGAGTCCCGAGCTTGATCTTGTCCGCTTGCCCGCTTAGTCATAAGCCCCACCGCAAGGTCATTTTGTGAGAACAACAGCACAGCTCGGCCTGGGGTTGGGTGGGCCCCTGGGGGGGGCAGGAAAGGTTACGTCAGTACGCCCCCCTCCCTCCCCACCCCCCGGCCACTCTGCAGACAGCCGCTGCAGCTGTGGGCTCGGTCCTGGGTTTGCCAGGCTGTTTTGTAACCTCACCTTCCATCCTTAGCCAGCGATTATTCCACCGGGGCCTGGCCCTTCGGTGTGGGGGGGAACGCGGTCTTTCCCGGGACGGCTCCTGTGTGTCTCCTTTGCGATGAGTCAGTCGATAGTTCTCTAGTGGACGTTCAGCGCTAGTTGTTTGCGTACTTTCTGGGGTTTGTTTTATTCGTATCTCGCTCTTTTCTTTTTGCCACTTGCCTCACTCCACCCTCAGATAATGACCACCAACACACACATGGTAAGACAATCTGGGTTTGTCCTCTCTGTGTTCTTTGGAGTGCATTACAAATAAAATATTTCTCGAAAATATTTTCAAACGTGACTCCTTCTGTGTGTTTTGTCGGTAGCGGTGCTGTTAGCTGCTCCTACCTCCTCTGGCGTCAGAGCTGCGCACGCGCGTTCTGACTGCCTCCCAGGTGGGTCCTCTCCTGGGTCTGTGTCGGGCTGCAGTGGAGGCTCACGGTATTAAATGGCCTCCTTGGGTCTCTGTAAATGAGGGGACAGGTGGCCGGTCTGGGACCTTGCTTTGGGGGCTCCCTTTGCTGGGCAGGGCAGCCGAGAGGCGTCAAGTAGTCCAGTAGTCCTTCTGTTGTCTCCAAGATACCAAGCTGGATGTTCAAGTAGATAATGCTCTGGGCATCAGAGAAAATCCCTCTCAGCCACCACTTCAGGGCAGCAGGTGAAGCCGATGCTTCACGCCTCCCCTCTCCTCCCCACTGTTGTCTGCCCGTGTCTACCCCTAGACTATTGGAGTGAAACCTACATCTCTGGGTGCATGTCCTGGCGGTGTGTTTACCCCTCGTTTCTCTTTTCTCTTTACAAAAAGGTGCTGTTATCGTTCATTATTACTTAATCCAGGGGGGCTGAGTCTGCTCTGAAAACTTCACTGTTCTAAATACGTGATGCTTTTCTGTCATGGATCCTCGGTCTCAGGGCATTTTAATTAGCCAGCTTCTGAATGCCACCGGGCCTTATACATAACTAGTTAGAGCTCTTTGTGGGTTCTTATAGAGTTGCCCTTGCGCAGGCTTTAGGTGAGTGTCTGTCTGTATCTTAAACGTCTCCTCGTGTGTCCTGAGGCCCTACCCCAGGACCATGGGGGGGTGGGGGGGTGGACTCGTCCCATGACAGCACATTGTGTCTGTCTCGGTGCAGTCCCTGTTGCCGGCCTGAGGAGGTGAGAAGAAAGCTTTTGCAAGGTGAGTGCTAGGGAGAGGCGGGCTCGGGACTCAGGCCGTGATCTGTGCCAGCGTCTGCCTGGTCCCCTGCTGCCCTGACCGCCTGTGGTCCCTCCGTCTCAAAGGACGGGGCGGGCGCTCCCTGCTCCAGAAAGGTGAGCAGAGTGCGTGTTTCCAGCCTTCCCAGAGATGCCCCCGCTGCCTCTCCCATCTTCTCACCCCCGCTGCGGCTGCAGCCGGCCTGCTGGGTATACAGCCCACGGAGAAGTCCAGTGTTGCACAGTTGCCCCTACCTTCCACCCCCTGCGTACGTCAGGCCTCTGGCCGCCACAGAGCTTCTGTGGGCTCCTGGGAGGATGCTGCTTGCTGGCCCTGCCCTGTCTCCACCTGTCACGTGACTGTTGTCAGCCTTAGTAGACGTATCTTGAAATGAGGACAGAGGAGAGTTCAAGGCAGAGGTGCACCGGGGCCAGCTTAGCAGCCCTCAGAGCCCTGCCACTGATGGAGAATTTCAGTGGTCCCCTCTGGGCACACTGGCCTCATTGTGGAAGCTTGGAGTGCAAGACAGGCATCTTATTACCCAAGAGCTCCTAGGGCCCCGAGGGTCAGGAACATGAACCGGCCTCCGGAGCAGCCGGCACGCATTCTCCTGGTGGGTATGTCCAGAGTCGGGGATGAGAACAGGAGGCTGCAAGGAGCCACGCGCTGAGCAGGCTGAGGAGCTGGGACTAGGCCTGGCCCAGAATATCCTGACAGCCCTCAGAAGTGACACGAGGGAAAGCGTGTTAGGAGGCAGGACGGCCAAGGCCTCTCCCTGGACAGTGTGTGGCAGGTGGACACCTCTAGCTCCAACTGTAGACACGTGCTGCCCACTGCGCCGCGGGCCTCTGGGGAGCCCCTCTCCCTGGAGAGATTAGCACCTGTGTCTAGGGTGGTAAAGGGGTTGACTTGCGGACCTCTGGGGAGCCCCTCTCCCTGGAGAGATTAGCACCTGTGTCTAGGGTGGTAAAGGGGTTGACTTGCGGACCTCTGGGGAGCCCCTCTCCCTGGAGAGATTAGCACCTGTGTCTAGGGTGGTAAAGGGGTTGACTTGCGGACCTCTGGGGAGCCCCTCTCCCTGGAGAGATTAGCACCTGTGTCTAGGGTGGTAAAGGGGTTGACTTGCGGACCTCTGGGGAGCCCCTCTCCCTGGAGAGATTAGCACCTGTGTCTAGGGTGGTAAAGGGGTTGACTTGCGGGCCTCTGGGGAGCCCCTCTCCCTGGAGAGATTAGCACCTGTGTCTAGGGTGGTAAAGGGGTTGACTTGCGGACCTCTGGGGAGCCCCTCTCCCTGGAGAGATTAGCACCTGTGTCTAGGGTGGTAAAGGGGTTGACTTGCGGACCTCTGGGGAGCCCCTCTCCCTGGAGAGATTAGCACCTGTGTCTAGGGTGGTAAAGGGGTTGACTTGCGGGCCTCTGGGGAGCCCCTCTCCCTGGAGAGATTAGCACCTGTGTCTAGGGTGGTAAAGGGGTTGACTTGCGGACCTCTGGGGAGCCCCTCTCCCTGGAGAGATTAGCACCTGTGTCTAGGGTGGTAAAGGGGTTGACTTGCGGACCTCTGGGGAGCCCCTCTCCCTGGAGAGATTAGCACCTGTGTCTAGGGTGGTAAAGGGGTTGACTTGCGGACCTCTGGGGAGCCCCTCTCCCTGGAGAGATTAGCACCTGTGTCTAGGGTGGTAAAGGGGTTGACTTGCGGACCTCTGGGGAGCCCCTCTCCCTGGAGAGATTAGCACCTGTGTCTAGGGTGGTAAAGGGGTTGACTTGCGGACCTCTGGGGAGCCCCTCTCCCTGGAGAGATTAGCACCTGTGTCTAGGGTGGTAAAGGGGTTGACTTGCACTACGAAACTAGAAACAGTGTCACAGGCAGGTTTTTCAGGAGGTCACTAGTTTCTCAGGATGACCTGGTCCAGGGTCACAGTATAGCAATTTATATATCTGTTCACTCTGGTCCTGGTCCTGGTCCTGGGGCTGCAGCTCTGTGATTGTGATCTGTGTTCACTGTGGTCCTTGTCCTGGGGTCACAGCTCTGTGATTGTGATCTCTGTTCACTGTGGTCCTTGTCCTGGGGTCACAGCTCTGTGATTGTGGTCTATGTTCACTGTGGTGATCTGGTCCTGGGGTCACAGCTCTGTGATTGTGATCTGTGTTCACTGTGGTGATCTGGTCCTGGGGTCTCAGCTCTGTGATTGTGATCTGTGTTCACTGTGGTGATCTGGTCCTGGGGTCGTGATCTGTGTTCACTGTGGTCCTTGTCCTGGGGACTCAGCTCTGTGATTGTGGTCTATGTTCACTGTGGTGATCTGGTCCTGGGGTCACAGCTCTGTGATTGTGGTCTATGTTCACTGTGGTGATCTGGTCCTGGGGTCACAGCTCTGTGATTGTGATCTGTGTTCACTGTGGTGATCTGGTCCTGGGGTCTCAGCTCTGTGATTGTGATCTGTGTTCACTGTGGTGATCTGGTCCTGGGGTCGTGATCTGTGTTCACTGTGGTCCTTGTCCTGGGGACTCAGCTCTGTGATTGTGGTCTATGTTCACTGTGGTGATCTGGTCCTGGGGTCACAGCTCTGTGATTGTGATCTATGTTCACTGTGGTGATCTGGTCCTGGGGTCACAGCTCTGTGATTGTGATCTATGTTCACTGTGGTGATCTGGTCCTGGGGTCACAGCTCTGTGATTGTGATCTATGTTCACTGTGGTGATCTGGTCCTGGGGTCTCAGCTCTGTGATTGTGATCTGTGTTCACTGTGGTGATCTGGTCCTGTGGTCACAGCTCTGTGATTGTGATCTGTGTTCACTGTGGTGATCTGGTCCTGTGGTCACAGCTCTGTGATTGTGATCTGTGTTCACTGTGGTGATCTGGTCCTGGGGTCACAGCTCTGTGATTGTGATCTGTGTTCACTGTGGTGATCTGGTCCTGGGGCCGCAGCTCTGTGATTGTGATCTGTGTTCACCGTGGTGATCTGGTCCTGGGGTCACAGCTCTGTGATTGTGATCTGTGTTCACTGTGGTGATCTGGTCCTGATGTCACAGCTCTGTGATTGTGATCTGTGTTCACCGTGGTGATCTGGTCCTGGGGTCACAGCTCTGTGATTGTGATCTGTGTTCACTGTGGTGATCTGGTCCTGGGACCCCAGCCCTGTGATTGTGATCTGTGTTCACTGTGGTGATCTGGTCCTGGGGTCACAGCCCTGTGATTGTGATGTCTGTTTACTGTGGTGATCTGGCCCTGGTGTCACAGCTCTGTGATTGTGATCTGTGTTCACTGTGGTCCTTGTCCTGGGGTCTCAGCTCTGTGATTGTGGTCTATGTTCACTGTGGTGATCTGGTCCTGTGGTCACAGCTCTGTGATTGTGATCTGTGTTCACTGTGGTGATCTGGTCCTGATGTCACAGCTCTGTGATTGTGATCTCTTTTCACTGTGGTGATCTGATCCTGGGGTTGCAGCTCTGTGATTGTGATGTCTGTTTACTGTGGTGATCTGGTCCTGGGGTCGTAGCTCTGTGATTGTGATGTCTGTTTACTGTAGTCATCTGGTCCTGATGTCACAGCTCTGTGACTGTGATCTGTGTTCACTGTGGTGATCTGGTCCTGATGTCACAGCTCTGTGATTGTGATCTGTGTTCACTGTGGTGATCTGGTCCTGGGGTCACAGCTCTGTTTTGTGATCTGTGTTCACTGTGGTGATCTGGTCCTGATGTCACAGCTCTGTGATTGTGATCTGTGTTCACTGTGGTGATCTGGTCCTGGGGTTACAGCTCTGTGGTTGTAATCTCTTTTCACTCTGTTGATCTGATCCTGGGGTCGCAGCTCTGTGATTGTGATGTCTGTTTACTGTGGTGATCTGGTCCTGGGGTCACAGCTCTGTGATTGTGATCTGTGTTCACTGTGGTGATCTGGTCCTGGGGTCACAGCTCTGTGATTGTGATCTGTGTTCACTGTGGTGATCTGGTCCTGGGGCTGCAGCTCTGAGATCGTGGTCTGTGTTCACTTGGTGATCTGGTCTGGGGTTGCAGCTTGGTGATCATGCTCTCAGTGTTTGCTGAATGTTTACCTTTTACAGCTGGTGCAGTTTATGAGCCTCACTCTGTTTATGAGTGCTAGCAGAGGGCTACTTACTTTTAAGGACCAAGTTGTCTACGTGAGCATTATAGATCACATGTGTAATTAAGGGAGCAAGAGAACTATCAACAACTTTTTTATGGAGCTTTTTCTGCCAGACATCAAATGCCATCATTACTTCTCATTCTGATGCCACAGAGGCAGTAACTCTTCCGCTTTAGCTGAGCAGGGTGCCCCTGGACAGCCACCTGGAAGGTAGCTGAGATGAGGTTGTCAGTGTTGGATGATCACAGCTGATTGATGGATCATGGGATTAGCATCTGAGGCATGCAGAGGTGTCATCGTGACCATGACCTTTAAAAGATCCAGCCATGTTGGTTGTGAAATACTGTACACAATGAAATTAAATTGATTTGAGCAGAAATGTCCCATGAAAATGCTTCTCTCCAGGGGGAATGGTTGGTCAATGTGGCAGAACTGGACTGGGCCAGATGTAGAGATGATTCTGACCTAGGGACAGAACTGCTAAGACATATGTGACTGGCCAGATATCAGTTACGCCATTCATGAAGGTGCACTGTAAAGGTGTGAGGGAGTTGACTGCCAGTGGAGGTGTGATACAGAGCTGTGAGTCATTGACCCGTGGTGGAGGTGTGAGTACCTGGCCCACAGAGGAGGAGGACTGTGGAGGTGTGAGTCACTGGCCCACAGTGGAGGAGGACTGTGGAGGTGTGAGTCACTGGCTCGCAGTGGAGGAGGACTGTGGAGGTTTGAGTCACTGGCCCACAGTGGAGGAGGACTGTGGAGGTGTGAGTCACTGGCACACAGTGGAGGAGGACTGTGGAGGTGTGAGTCACCGACTCGCAGTGGAGGAGGACTGTGGAGGTGTGAGTCACTGGCCCACAGTGGAGGAGGACTGTGGAGGTGTGAGTCACTGACTCGCAGTGGATGAGGACTGTGGAGGTGTGAGTCACCGACTCGCAGTGGAGGAGGACTGTGGAGGTGTGAGTCACCGACTCGCAGTGGAGGAGGACTGTGGAGGTGTGAGTCACTGACTCGCAGTGGAGGAGGACTGTGGAGGTGTGAGTCACCGACTCGCAGTGGAGGAGGACTGTGGAGGTGTGAGTCACTGACTCGCAGTGGAGGAGGACTGTAGAGGTGTGAGTCACCGACTCGCAGTGGAGGTGTGTGGTGGAGGTGTGAGTCACCAACTCGCAATGGAGGAGGACTGTGGAGGTGTGAGTCACCGACTCGCAGTGGAGGAGGACTGTGGAGTTGTGAGTCACTGACTCGCAGTGGAGGTGTGTGGTGGAGGTGTGAGTCACCGACTCGCAGTGGAGGAGGACTGTGAAGGTGTGAGTCACTGACTCGCAATGGAGGAGGACTGTGGAGGTGTGAGTCACCGACTCGCAGTGGAGGAGGACAGTGGAGGTGTGAGTCACTGACTCGCAGTGGAGGAGGACTGTGGAGGTGTGAGTCACTGACTCGCAGTGGAGGAGGACTGTGGAGGTGTGAGTCACCGACTCGTAGTGGAGGAGGACTGTGGAGGTGTGAGTCACCGGCTCGCAGTGGAGGAGGACTGTGGAGGTGTGAGTCACTGGCCCACAGTGAAGGTGTGTGGTGAAGGTGTGAGTTCTTAGCTCGCAGTGGAGGAGGACTGTGGAGGTGTGAGTCACTGGCCCACAGTGAAGGTGTGTGGTGGAGGTGTGAGTCACTGGCTCGCAGTGGAGGAAGACTGTGGAGGTGTGAGTCACTGGCCCACAGTGAAGGTGTGTGGTGAATGTGTGAGTCCTTAGCTCGCAGTGGAGGAGGACTGTGGAGGTGTGAGTCACTGACTCGCAGTGGAGGAGGACTGTGGAGGTGTGAGTCACTGGCTCGCAGTGGAGGAGGACTGTGGAGGTGTGAGTCACTGGCTCGCAGTGGAGGAGGACTGTGGAGGTGTGAGTCACTGGCTCACAGTGGAGGAGGACTGTGGAGGTGTGAGTCACTGACTCGCAGTGGAGGAGGACTGTGGAGGTGTGAGTCACTGGTCCACAGTGGAGGAGGACTGTGGAGGTGTGAGTCACCGACTCGTAGTGGAGGAGGACTGTGGAGGTGTGAGTCACTGGCTCGCAGTGGAGGAGGACTGTGGAGGTGTGAGTCACTGACTCCCAGTGGAGGAGGACTGTGGAGGTGTGAGTCACTGGCCCACAGTGAAGGTGTGTGGTGAAGGTGTGAGTTCTTAGCTCGCAGTGGAGGAGGACTGTGGAGGTGTGAGTCACTGGCCCACAGTGAAGGTGTGTGGTGGAGGTGTGAGTCACTGGCTCGCAGTGGAGGAAGACTGTGGAGGTGTGAGTCACTGGCCCACAGTGAAGGTGTGTGGTGAATGTGTGAGTCCTTAGCTCGCAGTGGAGGAGGACTGTGGAGGTGTGAGTCACTGACTCGCAGTGGAGGAGGACTGTGGAGGTGTGAGTCACTGGCTCGCAGTGGAGGAGGACTGTGGAGGTGTGAGTCACTGGCTCGCAGTGGAGGAGGACTGTGGAGGTGTGAGTCACTGGCTCACAGTGGAGGAGGACTGTGGAGGTGTGAGTCACTGACTCGCAGTGGAGGAGGACTGTGGAGGTGTGAGTCACTGGTCCACAGTGGAGGAGGACTGTGGAGGTGTGAGTCACCGACTCGTAGTGGAGGAGGACTGTGGAGGTGTGAGTCACTGGCTCGCAGTGGAGGAGGACTGTGGAGGTGTGAGTCACTGACTCGCAGTGAAGGAGGACTGTGGAAGTGTGAGTCACCGACTCGCAGTGGAGGACTGTGGAGGTGTGAGTCACTGACTCGCAGTGGAGGAGGACCGTGGAGGTGTGAGTCACTGGCTCACAGTGAAGGTGTGTGGTGGAGGTGTGAGTCACTGACTCACAGTGGAGGAGGACCGTGGAGGTGTGAGTCACTGACTCGCAGTGGAGGAGGACTGTAGAGGTGTGAGTCACCGACTCGCAATGGAGGCGGACTGTGGAGGTGTGAGTCACTGATCTGCAGTGGAGGAGGACTGTGGAGGTGTGAGTCACTGACTCGTAGTGGAGGAGGACTGTGGAGGTGTGAGTCACTGGCTCACAGTGGAGGAGGACTGTGGAGGTGTGAGTCACTGGCCCACAGTGAAGGTGTGTGGTTGAGGTGTGAGTCACTGCCTCACAGTGGAGGAAGACTGTGGAGGTGTGAGTCACTGGCCCACAGTGAAGGTGTGTGGTGAAGGTGTGAGTTCTTAGCTCGCAGTGGAGGAGGACTGTGGAGGTGTGAGTCACTGGCCCACAGTGAAGGTGTGTGGTGGAGGTGTGAGTCACTGGCTCGCAGTGGAGGAAGACTGTGGAGGTGTGAGTCACTGGCCCACAGTGAAGGTGTGTGGTGAATGTGTGAGTCCTTAGCTCGCAGTGGAGGAGGACTGTGGAGGTGTGAGTCACTGACTCGCAGTGGAGGAGGACTGTGGAGGTGTGAGTCACTGGCTCGCAGTGGAGGAGGACTGTGGAGGTGTGAGTCACTGGCTCGCAGTGGAGGAGGACTGTGGAGGTGTGAGTCACTGGCTCGCAGTGGAGGAGGACTGTGAAGGTGTGAGTCACTGGCTCGCAGTGGAGGTGTGTGGTGGAGGTGTGAGTCACCGGCTCGCAGTGGAGGAGGACTGTGGAGGTGTGAGTCACCGACTCGCAGTGGAGGAGGACTGTGGAGGTGTGAGTCACCAACTCGCAGTGGAGGAGGACTGTGGAGGTGGACAGTGGAGGTGTGAGTCACTGACTCGCAGTGGAGGAGGACTGTGGAGGTGTGAGTCACCGACTCGCAGTGGAGGAGGACTGTGGAGGTGTGAGTCACCGGCTCGCAGTGGAGGACTGTGGAGGTGTGAGTCACCGGCTCGCAGTGGAGGAGGACTGTGGAGGTGTGAGTCACTGACTCGCAGTGGAGGAGGACTATGGAGGTGTGAGTCACTGACTCCCAGTGGAGGACTGTGGAGGTGTGAGTCACTGACTCCCAGTGGAGGACTGTGGAGGTGTGAGTCACTGACTCCCAGTGGAGGACTGTGGAGGTGTGAGTCAGTTGACCCTGGATGGAGGCGTGCTGTAGAAATGAGTCACTTGACAGCCACTGCAGGTGTGAATCAGTTGACTTGCAGTGCAGGTTGACTTGGAGGTATACGAGCTAGTAGAGTGTCAGAAAGTATTTTCACAATAGGAAAGTCCTGACGAGGTCTCAGACCTTATCGTTTGGGGGTGGGAGAAGATCATGTCTTTGGCAACCCTAAGAAGGGGTACTGGTGTTCTGGGGACTTATTCCCACTCCTCACCTCAGATCCTGATGGGATCATGGCTAAGGCAAAGTGAGCTTGGGTATCTGAAGAAGTTGGGGAGTCCCGGAGACAGCTCCATGCCATGTGTCTTGGGGAGCCAGCACCTCCTGTCTCTAGCTCTCGGGGAGCCGGCACCTCCTGTCTGTAGCTCTCGGGGTTCTGGCACCTCCTGTCTCTAGTTCTCGGGGAGCCCGCACCTGCAGCCAAGGGTCATGGACGTGGGGAGAGCAGATCATGGCTCTGACTTCCACACTGGAGGTGGTTGTGCCTAATTCTCTACCCATAGAGGGGCCGTGGTGGTGCATGTTTCCTGGACTTGAGGCTGTCGGCACCCCAAGTCTTGACACTGACCACACCTCAGGAGACATGGCAGGAGGCTGAGGGACCATTTCCTGCATGGCAGCCAGATGTGTGACTTCATTCCGAGACTGCTGCGTACCTTGTGTGTGCAAGACATGTGGCGTCCGTACCTGTGTCTCCTGGCCCTGTGTGTGTGTGTGTGTGAGACGTCATTCCCCCGGCCCCCGCACGCCTTGGTCACACAGCGCTCTTGTCTAGTTTCTTTCCTGCCTAGCGAGGGGCAGCCTGCAGCGTCTGATGTGCATGGCTAGTTTCCAGTTACTCAAGCCCTGATCCGCTCACTCTCAGCCTTATAAATGTGCCTGCCCCACAGGTGAACTGTGGAGGGCAGAGCACTAGGATTTGAACTCGTGCTTGCTAAGCGGCTGCTCTGCCACTGAGCCATGTCTCCAGCCCTTTCATTTGCACTCACTAGTTTTAAGAGCGGTCTTGCGTTCGGCTCAGAACGGTGCATGAACTTCAGTCTTCACAGTTTACGCTTCCTACCGTAGCTGGGACGGCAGGCACAGGCCACCAAGAACGCCTTTTTTTTTCTTGGGCTGGAGTCTCCTGACCTCTTGGGCCTGAGATGACCTAGAACGGTAATCCGTCCAGTCTCAGCTTCCCAAGTAGCCTGGACAACAGGCGGTGCCACCGCACCCAGCCAGAGGGCACTTGTGGCGAGCGTCTGTCAGGTGTCTGGTAGACCTTGGGCATTGGCGTCCTGTGCATTTAGCTTCGCTGTTGGCAGCCCACCGGAGGCAGCAGCAGGTGCTCCCGGGCGCTCCCCGGGGCCCACGTGCGCAAGCAGCGGGGTCTCCAGACACGGCCAGGTGTCCTAGGGCTGTCATCTGGCCGAGGGGCACTGTCTGTGCTGTCTGAGTACTGTGCGTGCTACCTCAGCACTGTGCGTGCTACCTGTGGGCTCAGCGTTGCAGACGAGTCACCCCTCTCAGTCACCGTAGAAAGAAGGGGGCCCGACATGGCGGGGGCCTTGAGAAGTCGGTGTTCACACCCTCCCACGTGGGAGGTGCCCCTCCCCCAGTGCACCCTCCCACCCTCCCACCACCGTCGCTGAGTTGTGAGGTATGGCGATAAGCGTAATTCTTTTATTTAAAATAACTGCAAGTAAAACCGTCAGTGTCTAGTTTTTTCCATCTTTATAAACAAGGACTCATTTTCTTTTATAAAGAAGTACTGGGGAGGGACGGCTGGGAATGTGGTCTAGGAGTAGAGCGCTCGCCTAGCTAGCATGCATGCAGCCCTGGGCTCGATTCCTCAGCACCACATAGATAGAAAAAGCCAGAAGCGGCGCTGGGGCTCAAGTGGCAGAGTGCTAGCCTTGAGCAGAAAGAAGCCAGGGACAGCGCTCAGGCCCTGAGTTCAAGCCCAGGACTGGAAACAAAAAACAAACAGGAGGAAGAAGTCCTAGGCACTGTGTCAGAGCCCCCGTTTGTGGGCTGAGCTGAGTGGCCGCCCCCAGGAGGCGTGGCCATGCCCAGGAGGGCCTACTGCAGTGTCTGGGAAGCGAGTCACGTGACTCCTGCCCCTCCCCAGGGGGCTCGGCCGGGGGCCTGGCCTGTGGAAGGGTGGTCTTCGTCTGGCTGTCCCACCTCTCTGCTGCTTCTTTGTCTTGCTGTTTTCCCTGGAGAGTCCACCTGACGCTGTCTCCTGTGTGTCTGGGGATTGCTGGCTGTTACCGCAGCAGCGGGCGGGCGGCTGGTGCCGCCCAGACAGAGGTGCCGCGCGCAGGGAATGTGGTGAATGTCCCTTCTATAGAAAACAGTGTGTCCCGTGTACTGCACTGGCTCCCCGGAGTTAGAGTGAGGAGCGAGAGGGGCTCTGGGTGCTGTGGCGGAGGCCATTAGTCCTGTGCAGATACCGGAGCCAGCAGGAAGCCTGAGTGGGTCTAGTCGCGGAGCTGACCTGGGCCTCCTCCACCCCACTCCTCCCGCTTGAGAGGAAACCGCAGTCTGTAACCTTTGGGCCAATGCGCGTAAGCCCAGAGGTGTAGAGCGAGCGTGCGGGCGGACAGAGCGGGTCGGCCCGAGCTCACCGGCCGTCTTCCCCACAGATGTTTGGGAACTGGACCTTCGGGACGCTGGTGTTCACTGTGATGGTGTTCACAGTCACGCTGAAGGTGAGTAGCAGCCCCTGGAGGGGCCCGCGGGGCGGGGCGGGGGGGGCACCCGCCGCCTGCGTTGCCATGCTCCTCACCCCGTGTCTGGCCTGCAGTGAACCGCGTGGCACAACACCCAATCCTCAAGGGCTGCTCAGAAGGGAAGGGAGTGGCGAGGCCTTCCTTTAGGGAGCAAAGGGAAGGAAAAGGAGTCTGCTCTTTGTGACAGGATTCACATTCGAGTTTGTTTAAACGAGACGTAGCCCTATGCGTATGATCGAAGTATAATCTTGTTTGAACAGATGAGTGTATCTTGGAAGTACCAGCCTATTTAAAGTCGCGTTAACTTGGTGAGGAGGCCGAGTGGTACAGAGATGCACACAGATCTCCGCTGCCGTGGCCTTTGGTAGCAGCTGGGCCACGTGGGGGAGTTCCGCTCGGTCCCAGGGGCTGCCCGGGGTTTGGTCTGCATCGTCCTGGAAAGTTCTGTGTAGACACGGGTCGCTGCTGAGTTTGGCTCCCACGGCCCACTCGGCCGTCCAGACAGTGCCCCTCTCGCAGCTGCCGCTTCTCCCCGCAGCTGGCGCTGGACACACACTACTGGACCTGGATAAACCACTTTGTCATCTGGGGATCGCTGCTGTTCTACGTCGCCTTCTCCCTGCTCTGGGGCGGGATCCTCTGGTAAGAAGCGGGGTCTGCGGCTCCGCACCTCCCGTGCAGGGTCACTGCGGACTCCGCGTGGCCCCGGGTCCGGGCCGGCCCTCACCGTCTGCGTCTGCTGCCCCCGCCGGGCGCCTGGGACCGAGTGGCTGCTAATGACTGTGAGCTGCCCTGTCCCAGAGTGCTGGAGGCTGGGAGGCAGAGAGCAGGTGCCAGCCTCTCCTGGGCGCCTGGGGAGGACCCTGTGCTGTACCCCGACCTGGGAGGGCCATCCCACGAGGAGCTGTGGGCTAGACACCACCAGCACCAGTCAGGTGGTCTCCCTGCTAAGACATGCGCTCCCAGAAAGGAAGCCACGAGACGTGGCCACAGGCTGTGATGGGCTACAGGGCACAGGCAGCGAGCTGCACCCCGGGGAGGCCAGGGGTGACCTCAAAAACACGGGTCACTGACAGCGAAGCCTGAGGGGAGTCGCCGCCATGGATCGCACCGCTTCCCTGAGCTCCTCGCCTGGGTCTCCACTCGGCGTGCGGGGCACCCCACAGCCCCAGGCCGGCACGTGGCGGCCAGGTCAGCAAGCTGGTGTCCTCGGAGCAGGAGGGTGCGTTCCCAGAGAGGCTGCGCGTACTGAGGCCCTGGGACGGAAGGACGTCTGAGCGGATCGGACCCTGCGGGGACCGCTCGGCCTCCTCCTGGTCATCGCCCCACCCTAAGTCCGCATCCCCCTGGGGAGGAGCGGCCTCCGGAGGGAGGAGCGGGGCAATGGCTTGTGTGCTCCCGGGCTTCCCTGCTGCGTGGCCGGCTGGAGCCCGCTCGTGCTCAGAAGATTCATCCCGTGGCTCCTGGAGCCTGGGGAGGCTGAGAGAAAGGAGCTCCAGGCGGCTCCCCTGCTCTGAGCGGAACCGCGGAACCGCGCCGCGTGCCGGCGGCTGGGGAGCCGAGGCTCTGGGGCTTCCCTCCTTCGCCTCTGCCCGCGGGCGAGGCTGCCAGGACTGCTTTCTCGGGATCCGCCCCTGGACGGGGCCCCCCTGGGGACCCGTTTCTTGGGATGGCTATGTGCGCTTTCTTTCTCACTTCCCTGCGCCACAGCACCCCGTGTTATTACCGAGGAGGGTCCCGACAGGCTAGAGTGAGCAGGCGGGGTGGCTTGCGCGGTGAACCCCCCCCAGAGATGACGAGGGGTCTCCCCTGCACCGTGTCCCTCGCACAGGCCGTTCCTCAGCTACCAGAGGATGTACTACGTGTTCCTACACATGCTGTCCAGCGGGCCCGCCTGGCTGGCCATCGCCCTGCTCATCACCGTCAGCCTCCTCCCGGACGTGCTGAAGAAGGTCCTGTGCCGGCAGCTGTGGCCCACGGCCACGGAGAAGACCCAGGTACGCGCACAGGCGGGGTCAGGCTTCCTAACGCCAATCGCTCCCATCCCACTAATGAACTCCTTCCTAATGATGCATGGTTGATAAGCAGCGTTCAATCTGATAGCTGTGCCCAATCAGCTGATGCGAGAAAACGAATCAGAGAGCAAGAATTAATGCAGGCGTTAATTTTTTATAAATCCACAACAAATCTGAATCCTCACTCTTAAAGATGAAATCCTATTTTCTTTAAGGGTGGTGAATATGGCCCAGCTTGCTTTAACACAAGGGGACCCTGGGCCTCGGGGCGGCTGCTTGTTTTACACCCTCGGGAACTGGCCAGGCACTCGGGGGAGGGGGGGGGCGCCTGGGTGAGGGCCTGGCTCCGGCCCTGCCCCGTGGGGCTGAGCCGCGTCTCCCCGGGAGGTTGGCAGTGCTGTCCGCTGTGACCCGCCCGCCCGGTCAGTCCCCGGACGGTCTGGTCTTCTAGGAGGAGACCGAGTGCTGGGACTTTGACGGAGCCCCATGGAAGGGCCCCGGGGGAGAGCCAGCCAGACCCAGCCACAGGCATGCGGGGCCACGGCCTGCGCCGCCTGACACGGGTCCTGGGGCTCCAGGCCACACTGGGGGTGGAAAACAGGCCCCCTGCCCTGGGGCTGGCATGGCCTCCCTGCCGCCGATCCCAGCCGTGGCTCGCAAGCGTTCCCAGCCCTCTGCTGACAAGGCCGCCTGCTCCCGTCCCCACCCCGCATGCTGTGCCTCCCAGAGCTCGCGCCCACCGAGCATCCCCCAGCCGTGGGGATCCCCTGCCGCAGCCCCCACTCTGTGGGAGGCCTCTGGGGGGGGCGTCCTGAGGAGGGGCGTGGGGATGGTGGCGAGGACCTTCCTGTCCCCTCGGCTGCTGGGCCGGGCGCAGGGCCGGGAGGGAGCGGCGGCATGGTGGCGTCCTGTGGCGCGGGCCTGTCTGCTCAGGACAGGGGCTTGGATGCGTGGGGCATGTTGGCCTGTAACCGACTCACCTCTCTTGTCTCTCTTTCCTCCTCTTTGTCCTCCATGCTTTGCCTAAATAACCACTACTTGTTCCATCGCTCCCCGGCCCGCAGGCCCGGAACCGGTGCCGTTCTGTTGAGCAGCCCACCGTCTTTATGCTTTCCCAGACCACCAGTGGTCTCAGTTTCTGACCGACAGGTGACCTTCTCTGCCTTTTCCTATGCTGGGGGCCCCGGCCACAGGCCGCAAGGGAGAACTGGGTGCTGAGGCCCAGAGCACCCGGGTTGTCATTGTCCATGGAGATGCTGCCCGCAGCCCGGTGTTCATCAGCAAGCGGTGCT
Source organism: Perognathus longimembris pacificus (assembly GCF_023159225.1). NCBI lineage: Eukaryota > Metazoa > Chordata > Mammalia > Rodentia > Heteromyidae > Perognathus > Perognathus longimembris. The sequence goes on along the minus strand of NW_025961263.1, from coordinate 240,028 downwards.
CCCCGCTCCCCTGGGGCTCATGAGTTCAGGCCAGGCCCCCCTAGGCGTTCAGGCCCCAGCCCCAGCCAGGCAGCCTCCACCTGCCCTTCGCCACCCACCCCTGGGCCCGTAGCGAGGCCCCTCGCCCACACCTCTGTGAGCTCCTTCTGTGGGGGGAAACTGAGGAAGACCAAGAGGGAGCCGTTTGCCCACGGACCCCCCCAAGCTGCACTGCAGGCCGAGTCACACTTGAACACACACTTACAGATTCCCTTTGCACCGTTTTTAAAAGGTTTTCTGAAGAAGCCTTCTTGTGGGCCTTCAGTGTCCTCCACAGCCCTCCGTCCCGGCCGTCTGAGCCCGCACGGGGCTGGCGGTGTGTGGAGAGGCGCCGTGGCGGTCCACAGCGCACACGTGGCGGTGTGTGGAGAGGCGCCGTGGCGGTCCACAGCGCACACGTGGCGGTGTGTGGAGAGGCGCCGTGGCGGTCCACAGTGCACACGTGGCGGTGTGTGGCGGTCCACAGCGCACACGTGGCGGTGTGTGGAGAGGCGCCGTGGCGGCCCACAGCGCACACGTGGCGGTGTGTGGAGAGGCGCCGTGGCGGTCCACAGCGCACACGTGGCGGTGTGTGGAGAGGCGCCGTGGCGGCCCACAGCGCACACGTGGCGGTGTGTGGAGAGGCGCCGTGGCGGCCCACAGCGCACACGTGGCGGTGTGTGGAGAGGCGCCGTGGCGGTCCACAGCGCACACGTGGCGGTGTGTGGAGAGGCGCCGTGGCGGCCCACAGCGCACACGTGGCGGTGTGTGGAGAGGCGCCGTGGCGGCCCACAGCGCACACGTGGCGGTGTGTGGAGAGGCGCCGTGGCGGTCCACAGCGCACACGTGGCGGTGTGTGGAGAGGCGCCGTGGCGGTCCACAGCGCACACGTGGCGGTGTGTGGCGGTCCACAGTGCACACGTGGCCGTGTGTGGAGGTCCACAGCGCACACGTGGCGGTGTGTGGAGAGGCCCCGTGGCGGTCCACAGCGCACACGTGGCGGTGTGTGGCGGTCCACAGCGCACACGTGGCGGTGTGTGGAGGTCCACAGTGCACACGTGGCGCCCAGCGCTGCCGGGGCACTCGTGCTTCGTGAGCAGAACATCCTATTCCTCCTCTCAGCGCGAGTTCACCTTTTGTAGCTTTTAAACTAACAAGAGAGTATGGTTTTAAGGCCAAGTCGGCCGTTGAGTTTTTAGAATAATTATATAATTACATAACAGGGTGAGAGGGCTAAGAACACTGATAAACACTTGGGACGTGGCCACGCCAGGCGCATGCCGCCGACAGGTGCTCTGTTAGGGTCAAGCCGCGCCATTCCGCAAAACTTTGGAGGAATCAGCAGTTTCTGGCCCCAGAGGCAGGGGTTTCCTGTAACCCTTCCCACTCGAAGGACACGCAGCCCCGGCGCCTGGGGCGCCCTCCCTCCCGGCCTTCGTCCACTGGCCCCGCAGCTTCTTCTGCAGCCCCCCCGAGGGTGCAGCTCCCCCCCGCCCCCCTCCTCCCTGGACACTCACCAGTTGAGACCTGCCTCTGCAACTCCAGCCTCTGTCTTCACTCCTGCGGCCCCAGCCTCTATCTCTTGGGCTCCTAAAGCCCCCACTCCGTGTTCTGAGGCCTGGAAACGTGCGTCTCGGTGCCTTCCCGGCCCAGGCCCAGCTGCCTGCCTTTAGCCCTGGCTGCAGGGTAGGATAGGCAGAAGCTGCCCCTGCTCAGCCCAGAAAGGGGACGGCATGCTCGGACGTGGCAGGACAGGGAGCCCTGGGGTTCTGAAGTGCCCCCCATGGGCCCCTCAGTTGTGTTGGCGTCAGAGGCCTCCAGCCGAGGGGTCTCCAGCTGCCACTTGTGCTGTTCTGGAACCCCACCGCCGGCTCTGCTCCGGGCGCGCCCTCCGGAGCGCCGTCTGTTCTCCTGGCGGACGCTCGGGGCCCCCTAGCCTAGAAGCAGCCCAGAAGCCGTGTCTGGTGGCAGCGGCACGCAGGCCCCTAAGCGAGCCAAGCGCGCGGACTCGGTACAGGTGGGTGCCGACGCGGCCACGACCGTGCGGCGGCCCGGGCACCGAGCGCCGGCCCCCGCCCCCCCCCAGCCTAGGTCTCAGTGTCTTTCCTCGCCTTGCAGAGGAGCGCACAGCTCAGAGCTCCAGTCGATGCCACGCCGAGCAGCGACGGGCCACTGCTGAAGACGCTCTTAGCGCGGCCGCGGCACGCGTAGCTCCGCACTAGGTAACGGAGGCCGCTGCCCGCGAGCACGGCCGGTGTGCAGTGACTCCCAGACTGTCCGCTTTCCTCCAAAGCTTTGCTGTGCTGTGCCTTTTTTAACCACAGAGGTTCATGATGGAAACACAACACATACACGCACACCCATGCACACACTTGGTGTCTGTCCCAGGTGAGTCACACACGTGAGCGCTGCCCGTGGAGGGAGCCTGGCCTCTCCCGGGTCCCGCAGGGAGCCCAGCACCCCGCCTCTGTCAGCGCGTGAGCTGGCGGGGCCGGCGGGCTGCCGCAGGAAGCCGTGCACACCACGTTGCTCGGGTAGCAGCGGGCCGAGGGCAGCCCCGGGCCCTGGCCAGCAGTTGGTGTTCCACGTCGGAGGCGTTCAGAGCCTGGCAGCTTTCTCTGAGCATGGTGATAGTCACGAGAGGAAGGCCTTGCGCTCCACCCCCTGTTCCTACAGGGCATTGACAGCCCCCATGGGTGGGCCCTCTGCTCAGCCCATCTGGGGACGCCCTTGGCCTGACACAGTAGAGGTCCCATGGGCATTAGTGTCAGAGTTCCCGTGGCATAGTGTCAGGTAAAGTTCCCGTGGCGTGGGCGTCAGGTAGAGTCCCGTGGCGTGGGCGTCAGGTAGAGTCCCGTGGCGTGGGCGTCAGGTAGAGTCCCGTGGCGTGGGCGTCAGTTCCGTGGCATGGGCGTCAGGTAGAGTCCCGTGGCGTGGGCGGCAGTTCCGTGGCATGGGCGTCAGGTAGACTCCCGTGGGCGTGGGCGTCAGTTCCGTGGCGTGGGCGTCAGGTAGAGTCCCGTGGCGTGGGTGTCAGGTAGAGTCCCGTGGCGTGGGTGTCAGGTAGAGTCCCGTGGCGTGGGCGTCAGGTAGAGTCCCGTGGCGTGGGCGTCAGGTAGAGTCCCGTGGCGTGGGAGTCAGAGTTCCGTGGCGTGGGTGTCAGGTAGAGTCCCGTGGCGTGGGCGGCAGGTAGAGTCCCGTGGCGTGGGCGGCAGGTAGAGTCCCGTGGTGTGGGCGTCAGGTAGAGTCCCGTGGTGTGGGCGTCAGGTAGAGTCCCGTGGCGTGGGTGTCAGGTAGAGTCCCGTGGCGTGGGCGGCAGGTAGAGTCCCGTGGTGTGGGCGTCAGGTAGAGTCCCGTGGCGTGGGCGGCAGTTTCGTGGCGTGGGCGTCAGGTAGAGTCCCGTGGCGTGGGCGTCAGTTCCGTGGCGTGGGCGGCAGGTAGAGTCCCGTGGCGTGGGCGGCAGGTAGAGTCCCGTGGGCGGCAGGTAGAGTCCCGTGGCGTGGGCGGCAGGTAGAGTCCCGTGGCGTGGGCATCAGGTAGAGTCCCGTGGCGTGGGCGTCAGGTAGAGTCCCGTGGCGTGGGCGTCAGTTCCGTGGCGTGGGCGGCAGGTAGAGTCCCGTGGCGTGGGCGGCAGGTAGAGTCCCGTGGCGTGGGCGGCAGGTAGAGTCCGTGGGCGGCAGGTAGAGTCCCGTGGCGTGGGCGGCAGGTAGAGTCCCGTGGCGTGGGCATCAGGTAGAGTCCCGTGGCGTGGGCGGCAGGTAGAGTCCCGTGGCGTGGAGTCAGAGTTCCGTGGCGTGGGCGTCAGGTAGAGTCCCGTGGCGTGGGCGTCAGTTCCGTGGCATGGGCGTCAGGTAGAGTCCCGTGGTGTGGGCGTCAGGTAGAGTCCCGTGGCGTGGGCGGCAGGTAGAGTCCCGTGGCGTGGGCGGCAGGTAGAGTCCCGTGGCGTGGGCGGCAGGTAGAGTCCCGTGGCGTGGGCGGCAGGTAGAGTCCCGTGGCGTGGGCGGCAGGTAGAGTCCCGTGGCGTGGGCGGCAGGTAGAGTCCCGTGGCGTGGGCGGCAGTTTCGTGGCGTGGGCGTCAGGTAGAGTCCCGTGGCGTGGGCGTCAGTTCCGTGGCGTGGGCGGCAGGTAGAGTCCCGTGGCGTGGGCGGCAGGTAGAGTCCCGTGGCGTGGGCGGCAGGTAGAGTCCCGTGGCGTGGGCGGCAGGTAGAGTCCCGTGGCGTGGGCATCAGGTAGAGTCCCGTGGCGTGGGCGGCAGGTAGAGTCCCGTGGCGTGGGCGGCAGGTAGAGTCCCGTGGCGTGGGCGTCAGTTCCGTGGCATGGGCGTCAGGTAGAGTCCCGTGGCATGGGCGTCAGTTCCGTGGCGTGGGCGGCAGGTAGAGCCCCGTGGCGTGGGCGGCAGGTAGAGTCCCGTGGCGTGGGCAGCAGGTAGCGTCCCGTGGCGTGGGCGGCAGGTAGAGTCCCGTGGCGTGGGCGGCAGGTAGAGTCCCGTGGCGTGGGCGGCGGGTCGCTGGGCTGCGGAGGCCGTGGCTGACCGTGTCTTTGTTCTCTTGGCAGAGCGTGCGGCTGTGGCGCTTCGTGTCGGAGTTCGCTCCTCTTACCTCTTTGCGGAGCTCAGGCTGTCAGAACTCTGGGCGCCTGGCTGCGCCCCGTGGCTCCTCCCCGAGGCCCGTGGCCTGTGTGTTCTGGAGGAGCGAGGAGTACTGCGTGCTCCCGCCCCCCCCCGGGGCCCCCCACCCCTCTGCGGCTCCAGCGTGAGGCTCGGCCGGTGGGGGTCCCGCCTCGGCCCCAGCCCCTGACCGCCGTGCTTTGAGCCCCGGGGCAGGCGTGCAGGACGGCGGGCCGGCCGCTCTGTGTCCTGCCGCACTGTGGAAAGGAACATGGTGCCCTACAGCGTGAGGCTGGCCCCGCGTGGGTGGCCACCCTCTTGTCACGTCACTGTCTGCTGTCCCCCGAAGAACCGTCCGTGGGTCTGTGGCCGTGTGGGCCCCGTGTCCGTCCTGCTGCTCCACGCCGGCCGCTCCCTCGCGTGCACACCCCGCCTTTCTCCCGTGGGAGGGGCCGCGTCACGCGCGCCACGGCCGGGTCTGCGCTGGACCACAGCCGGGCGCCCGCGCCCACCGTCCAGGTCTAGGTGATTTCTCCAGCGCAGTCCGGCCCCCCGGCCCCATCCCTGGCTGCTCTGCAGGGGGGCACGGTCGTGGGGGCCCGGGCCACGCGGCTGCACGGCCCCTCCGCAGACGGCCACGCGCGGGGATGACACGCTTCGCGTGCCCGACTAGAAAACCGGATGATGGCGGCGTGGCCTGGGCACCGGGCGGACCTGCCCTCCGAGTCCCGCCCTGCCACGCGTGGGCCCACGGGTCCCCGCAGCAGCGCTCTTGGCAGCCCCGGTGCCCAAGGGGTCCGTCCAGAGCCTTCGGGTGGATGGCCATCAGAATGCGGCTGGACTGCAAAGCTCCCGATGCGTCCCACACCGCCACGTCTACTTGTGGAAGAATCTGCACTTCGCCTTAACGCTCTTCACTGGGAGGAGGTTCCCGCGGGAGGAGGTTCGCGCCTCAGAGGTGAACTGGAAGGCCTTAGCCAGGGCAGCGGCGCGCGGGGGGGGGACGGGGGCTGCGGCTCTGTCTCCTCCGGAGAGCAGACACCCTGGGGCTGCGGCGCACCTCGCCGAGTTTGCACAGACACCCTGGGGCTGCCATGCGCCTCACCGTGTTTGCACAGACACCCTGGGGCTGTGGTGCACCTCGCCGTGTTTGCACAGACACCCTGGGGCTGCGGTGCACCTCGCCGTGTTTGCACAGACACCCTGGGGCTGCAGTGCGCCTCACCGTGTTTGCACAGACACCCTGGGGCTGCCATGCGCCTCACCGTGTTTGCACACACACCCTGGGGCTGCGATGCGCCTCACCGAGTTTGCACAGACACCCTGGGGCTGCAGTGCGCCTCACCGTGTTTGCACAGACACCCTGGGGCTGCGATGCGCCTCACCGTGTTTGCACAGACACCCTGGGGCTGCGGTGCACCTCGCCGTGTTTGCACAGACACCCTGGGGCTGCGGTGCACCTCGCCGTGTTTGCACAGACACCCTGGGGCTGCGGTGCGCCTCACCGTGTTTGCACAGACACCCTGGGGCTGCCATGCGCCTCACCGAGTTTGCACAGACACCCTGGGGCTGCAGACAAGTCCTGCATGTGTGCGCCGGGGGGAAGTTGAGGCAGAGCGCCGAGGCGGGGAAGCGCCACACCAAAGATGAGGGTCGGAAGAGGCAGCTCCTCGCGCCTGCCCCTCCGTGTCCGCCCACGCTGGCCCCGCAGACCGCGGTGTGTGCATTTTTACAGCCCTTTTTAAGAACTCACTAACCCAGGGTGGGGGTGCAGAGCCTCTGTTTCGTTCACAAATGATTTGTAATGTATTTTTTTAGGAATCCTAAAATTGCCTTTGCACTGAAATATTTTCATAGCTGTTTATATTTCTTATTTGTTAGCGTATCTTCTGATTTTTAAAGTGTGTTTTTAAAGCTTTCAGTTACTAGGTTTATGAAGATGCGGCCACTTTACGTTCCAGTGCTGAGTGGGCTCCGGCTGAGTGTGTGGAGTGAGCGTCGGGGTGGGGGTTACTCTCAACATCGGGGTTTCTCGGCACGTCTGGGGGCAAAGGTCAGCTGTGCACTGGGAGAACCCAGCCATTTCCTCTGACTTCTTTATTTACCACCGTCCTCTGTAACTTCATCAGTTGTGTTTGTTCTTCATTTCCATCAGCCTTAAAAACAGAAGCGTCCCGCGTGAGGGCCGGGTTCCGCGTGGGCTCCCGGCAGGGGCCCCGCGGGGTCCTGGGAAACGAGGAGCCGCGCGCGTGCGCCCACTTCAGTGGACTCGAGGAGCACGTGGGGGGGCGGGAGCGGAAGGACGCCACGGGGCCGCCTCTCAGCTAGGGCTCCGCACGCCTTTCCCGCCCCCCGGCCCTCCTCCGCTCGAGAGCTGTGTCCCGGGTGGGAAGGGCTCGTTGGCCGCTGCCCACCTTGGTGGCTCGGCGCGGCGGCGTGGGCGGTGTTCCCAAGCGCCCCGGTTCTCCGCCCACCCCCGGGGGTGGTGGCCGCGCGTGTCTTCTTTCATCTCCACACTCACGGCCTGGGACGCGTGCCGGTCTGCGGACGCGCAGTCGGGTGTGCACACGGCCCTGGCGGCACGCCTGCGCTCCGGCCTCGCGCCCCCACCCGGCTCTGGGCTCCACCCCCCCACCTCCCGGAAGTGCCGCTTCCAGCCACACACACACCCCCTCCTGCACACGCACGCCGGCCACGGCGCCGGCCACGCACACACGTACACACACGCACACGCCGGCCACGGTGCCGGACACACACGTACACACACGCACACGCCGGCCACGGTGCCGGACACACACGCACACGCCGGCCACGGCGCCGGCCACGCACACACGTACACACACGCACACGCCGGCCACAGTGCCGGCCACGCATGTACACACACCCATACACGCACCCACACGCCGGCCACGGTGCCAGCCACACACACACACATACACCCGCTGGCCATGCTGCCAGCCACCCCGCCCCACACACATACACACACGCACCCACACACCAGCCACGTTGGCCACACACACGCCGGCCACGGTGCCAGCCGCGCACACACACACACCTGCACACACGCCAGCCACAGTGGCCACACACACCTGTGCACACCCACACGCCAGCCACAGTGCCAGCCGCGCACACACCTGCACACACGCCAGCCACGGTGGCCACACCCCCCGCACCCACACGCCGGCCACGGTGCCAGCCGCGCACACACACCTGCACACGCCAGCCACGGCCACACACCCCCCGCACCCACACGCCGGCCACGGTGCCAGCGGGCAGGACCAGGCCCGCCTGATGAGGTCGCACACGGCTCTGGAGCAGGGGCTGACGGGGGGGCCGGGCTGGAGGGCGAGGCGGGCACCTGCCCCTCACTGAAAAGCCCTCCGCGCCGCCGAGGGACGCCCGGCCCGGGCCACGCACCGCCGAGCCCCTGCGTGCGCACCGACCGGTGCTGCACTGACAAACAACCACTTCTATTTGCCACCCGTGGTATTGACTGGCGGGGCGGCGCGGCCGCGGCCTGTGCGCGCTCCTTTCCTTGGAAGTCACCCATTCGTCACTAACACGGGACACGTCCCCACGGCCGCGACCCTTTCCTAAGCCAGGAGCGGTGGACCAGCAGGAAGTCAAGATGCGCCGACACTGGGACTGTGAGCCAAGCTTTAATGAAGACATGTTGGAAGTATTATGGAAATGTGATTCTACTTTTACAGAAAAAAAATCTAAAGATCAATTTATATAGCTTTATTTTTATCTTATCAAAGCATATAGAATTTTAATATGCATATGTTGTCTCTGACGTAGAATTGTACTGTGTCTGTATCATCATTAAAATGTCCACTCATTCTGTGATGTTGTAAGAGAGAATCGTCCAAAACGTACTTAACATGAACGGTATCCATAGCTGTCGTCACAAATACTGGAATTTATTTCTAAGTTAGTAAATATAGTAGATGCATTTAGCATAAATCATCTCCACACAGTAATGTTTAACGGATAGTCCATTAACCTGCTTCGGAAAGTTAATTGTGAATTAAACCAAATCAAACACATCTGTAGTTTGTTTTGTGTTCTGCTGTTTCTCGCGTTTATTTCGGTAGGCGGGGCACCACTTGGGGGCCTTTATTATTTTGGACTGGGCTGTAGGCTGTCTGACCGGGAAGGCCGGCCAGACCTGCTTCCACGCGATACGGGAAGACCTGCCGCGGCTCCCTAGGCCCATGAGATCCTCCAGCTGCGCCCTTGTTTCCCGCCGGCGGGAACTCACTGGGGGTTTCCTTGAGGACGAGGCTGCCTTTGCGTGTTGTCCGTGGGGGCCCAGCCCGGGTTTCCTGTTGTAGCAGCGGCAGTGGGGTGGGCTGTGTCCGCAGGGGGAAGGAGCAAAGCTAGGTTTGGTGGCTCTGATGGGGCCCAAATGTGGCCTTGCAGAGCCAAGGGGCCCTGCGTCCATCAGTGGCCGCCGCCAGCCTGGTAAAGCCGGGAGAGGGGAGTGTCCCCCGCGGGGTGGGGGGGACCCAGTCCTGGCCAGCATCTCCCTCCACCTGCCGGCGCAGGGGCTGATGCGTGCTATGGGGTGCCCGGAGCACAGCCCCTGGCCCAGGTGCCCGCCCTGAGCAGCAACGCCGCGTCAGCCCACGCGCTGGAGAGGAAGAGGTTGCTCGCGGAGAGTGTGGAATGCCTTACAACTAGTAACACGTGGAGAGTACAGAAAGCCTTACAGCTAGTTACACACGCGTGCCGTCCTCACTGCTCAGCAGGCGGAGAGCTGAGGACTGAGGATCAGGGTTCAAAGCCGGATTGCGCAGGAACGCCCATGAGACTCTCATCGCCAATCGGCCACCGTAAAGCCTGGGGCGGAGGAGAGGGCTAGCCTCGAGAGAAACGTCTGCGGAGTTCCAGCTCCAGTCCACGCAACGACGGGCTGGCGACGCGTGAAAACAATTATTTACCAGCGCTCACTCTCTCAAGACTGAAGTACGTGAAAAATGGTTTAGGATGACTAAGCCTCAGATGGAGTTAGTCAAAATCAAAGCTCACGGCACACGCTAATTAGGTACGAGTTTTATTTTGTTATAAATGATGACAGTTCTCTTGATGTTCACCAAGCAGTTAAAAGAATACCCGTGCCCAGGGTCGAAACCAGCAGGGATTCTAAGTGTCGGCCTCTGGCTGGTGGCGGGGGGCTGGGGGTGCCGGGGGACCCCGCTGGCGGGTGAGGGGCCCTGAGCAGCCGCCCCGGGTGGGGGGAGGAAGAGCTGCCCCCAGCAAGGTCAGCCCCCACCCACCAAGACTGAGCCCTGGCTGAACCCCCATGCAGCGCCAGGCCCCGCTGTGGCCGGAGGCTCTTCCTGGGTCGCCGGAGCCACGTGTGAGGACTCGGCCCCCACTGGTGGCCTCAGCCCCCGGTGCACACCCCCCCCCAGGGCCACGCAGCCGCCCCGAGGGCCCCACCACCACCCCAAGGGCCCCAGGCAGCCCAGCCTGCTCTGCACTTCACCCCCCCCCCAGCCTCAGGGGCGTGGAAGCCTGCTGTACTGCTGACTGAGAACGTACACGCGCGTGTGCACACGTGGGCTTGCACACACGCCTGGACCCCGGGGTTCTCTGTGGACGGGCACTCCCTCCCCAGCCCCTGCCCTGCACAGAACCCTCGTGAACTCTGTCGTGCTCATCTGCCCTGCTCGGGCCTCTAGGGTCCCAGGGACAAAGCCCCCCCCCCAACACACACACACACGCTCATGCTCACACACGCTCACACACACGCTCACACTCACACGCTCACTCCGCGGCACCTTAAGGGAGGCGGGAAGGGCCCCGTCCCCGGGATCTGCCCAGTGCCTTCCTCCCCTTCCCTCCCCAGACCCATGGAGTGAGGCGGCCATGCTGGGAAGGGGGGGGCGTCCTCGGCGGGGTGGAGGGGGAGCCCCGGGCTGGCACCCCACGGGGCACATGGGCGTGTCCTCAGCCCACGCGCCAGCCCCCTCCCCCCACCCTCCCCGTGGGGGCTCTGCCTGCCCCCCAAGTCCGCTTTCCCGGGCCGGGACCTGCGGGGAGACCCTCGGAGGGGACCCCAGCGCCCGACGGCCGGCCGCACGCCCGGGCCCGGCCCCGCAGGGGGTCGTGCGCACCGCCCTCGCCGCGGGCCGGGCGCCCCGGGGGGCCGGGGCAGGGTGCGGGGCCGGAGCCAGCGGGCCCGCCCGCCCGCCCGCCCTCCCTCCGGCCTCCGGGCCCGGCCACGCGGCCTCCGCGCCGCCTGCGCGCCTCCTCCTGCTCCGGGCGCCACGCGGGGCCGCCTCCTCCGCGGGCGGGGTCCGGGCGGGGTCCCCTGGCCGCCCTCCCGCTCTCATCGCCGGCCCGGCAGTCCGGGAGGGGACCCGGCCCCGGGTGGGGGGAGCCGCGGGCGCCGGGGTCCGCCCGGGCCGCAGCCGCCCTGCCCGCCTGCCGAGCGGGGCCGGGGATGCCGGGGCGGGCGACGCGGGGCCGCGGGGCGGAGCCAGGCTACGGCCCCGCCCCTAGCCCCCGCCCCGCGTCCGCGCCCTGGCACCCTGCGCCCCGCCCCACGGCCCCGCCCCGCCCCCCGTCACCTGCGCCCCGCCCCACGGCCCCGCCCCGCCCCCGTCACCTGCGCCCCGCCCCACGGCCCCGCCCCGCGCCCTGTCACCTGCGCCCCGCCCCACGGCCCCGCCCCGCGCCCTGTCACCTGCGCCCCGCCCCACGGCCCCGCCCCTCCCGGCCCTCCCCCCGCCCCCTCCCGGCCCCGCTCCGCCCCCTCCCGGCCCCTCCCGGCCCTCCGAGCCCGCCAAGCCCCAGCACAGCCCCGCGCGCCCAGCTGCTCGGGAGATGCGGGGCCCCGGGGCCGGAAAGAGCCGCCCCGCAGGGGCCCCGGGGTGGAAGGCCGCGCCGTCCCCTCCCGCAGCCGCCTCCGCCGGGCCCGGGCCCTGCCGGGAGGGGCGCGGAGCCCGCCGCGGGCCGGGCGGGCGGGTCTCCCGCACCCGTCTGTCGGCTGCAGCCGGAGGACCTGGCGGCCTCGGGTCCCCACCGCGCCCTGCGTCCTCCCGACCCCGCACCCCTGGGTCTGGGCTGCGGCTCGGGGAACAGAGGGGCGCGCAGAGCGGGGCGGGGGGGGGCTGCGGGTGGAGGCGGGCGCGGTGCTCGGCCCCCCCCCGAGAACAGAGGACAGAACCTGGAACCGTCGCCACCCCCCGGGGTCCCCCGTGCGTGCCGGGCGCCCCGTCCCCGCCCTCCGGGGTCCCCCCCCCTGCGTGCCGGGCGCCCCGTCCCCGCCCTCCGGGGTCCCCCCCCCTGCGTGCCGGGCGCAGACTCCGTGTGCGGGCCTCTGCCTTGTGCAGGCAGCGCCGGGCGCCTCGCCGCAGGCCTGGGCCGTGTGGGTTCCGTAAGCTGGGAGGAGGAGGACCGGAGCCCACACGGGGCTCCGGGGGGAGGAGCTGCGGGAGCCGCCGGCCTGGGGCTCACAGCCCCCCGGGCCCCGGCCGCGGGCTCCTCCTGGGGGAGTCGGTTTTGAAGGCAGCCGGGCGGTTTGCACCCCGGGCCTCACACCTGCCGGGCGGCGCCGCCTGCTCAGCCCGGGCTTCCGCCTGGTCCCTCGGATGAGGTGTGGCCCCGTGGGCCCGGGCTGGCCTGGCCCGCCCCTCTCACTCTCCATAGACGACGTTAGCCCACCTCCGAGGAGGAGGCGGGGAGGGCGGGGTCCTGGCCCGGAGCCTCGGGAGGCCCGCCACCCCGCGCCCTGGGCACAGAACCGGGTGTGGAGCGGGCGTCCTCGCCGGCCAGGCGGCTCCCATCCTCCCCAAGAGGCCCGGGTGGCACCAGGGGCCGCGGGGCCTGAAGCTCCGGGCGGACGGATGGCGGGCGGACGGATGGCAGCCGTCCTCGGGGCCGGCCGCACAGAACCACCCCGAGGGCTCGCGGGAGCAAGGCGGGCCGGGCGGGCAGGAGGCCGTGCCATCGTCCAGCCACCCCCGGGGCGGCCAGGGAGGAAGGACCGAGCAGCGGGGTGCGGCCTGGCTGGGACCCGGCCCCGGGGGACGGCTGAGGAAAGGTGACATGGAGAGACGCGTCCCCGGGGACCCCGATTAAACCTGCGGAACGGGAGGCCGTGAGTGGCCACACGGAAACACCGATGGCCTGAGAGTGGCCCAGGCTGCGTGGGACCCCGGGCCTGCTGCGTGGGACCCCGGGCCTGCCCAGCGCGACCCCGGGCCTGCCCAGCGTGACCCCGGGCCTGCCGTGCGTGACCCCGGGCCTGCCGTGCGCGACCCCGGGCCTGCTGTGTGACCCCGGGCCTGCCGTGCGCGACCCCGGGCCTGCTGCGTGACCCCAGGCCTGCCCAGCGTGACCCCGGGCCTGCCCAGCGTGACCCCGGGCCTGCCCAGCGTGACCCCGGGCCTGCCCAGCGTGACCCCGGGCCTGCCCAGCGTGACCCCGGGCCTGCCCAGCGTGACCCCGGGCCTGCCCAGCGTGACCCCGGGCCTGCCCAGCGTGACCCCGGGCCTGCCCAGCGTGACCCCGGGCCTGCCCAGCGTGACCCCGGGCCTGCCCAGCGTGACCCCGGGCCTGCCCAGCGTGACCCCGGGCCTGCCCAGCGTGACCCCGGGCCTGCCGTGCGCGACCTCCTCTCCTCAGCGGGTTGGAACATGTTCTAAGTCACCTGGACCCTGGCGTCCCGCCCGGCGAGGAGAAGGCCCGGGCTTTGTCTCTGCTCTGCGGCAGCACTGGCACCTTCGGCAGGTGCCACCGAACTGGACGGGGGCGGGGCGGAGAGGCTTCGGAGGAGGAGAAGGGATTCCTTCCGGAACACGTGGAGGCTGCCCCCGGCCACCTGGGTGTGTCTGAAGAACCGTCCCCGTCCTCGTGTAGCCCGCCTTTGCTCCCCGTCTCGGCCCCGCGGGCGCTGCCGGAGGCTCCTGCCGGGCAGGGCGTGCGGAAGGGCGTGCTGCGTCCCGCCCGCCCCGATGGCCCCCCGGAGGAGGACGCCCAGGGCGGAGCGCAGGCCGTGGCCTCCGGTAGGTGCCTGGTGGCAAACTCCTCTCCAGCCCCAGCCCTGTCTGCTGGCTGCACTCGAGTCCTGTTCTCAGCTGCCCTGGCTCTGGCGGGGACGGGGGGGGGGGGGGACCCCTGGCTGTGTGGGAGGCATCCTGGGGCCCGCTTGGTTTCTCACCGCGGACTGTGGCTAGGCAGGAGTCCTGTGCCCTCTCGCTGGCTATTTATGTTTTTGTTGCCACTCCTGGGCCTTGAACTCAGGGCCTGAGCACTGTCCCTGGCTTCTTTTGCTCAAGGCTAGCGCTCTGCCACTTGAGCCACAGCGCCGCTTCTGGCCATTTTCTATATCTGTGGTGCTGAGGAATCGAACCCAGGGCTTCATGTATACAAGGCGAGCTCTCTACCGCTAGGCCACAGTCCCAGCCCCTGGCTGGCTATTTAAATGAGCGTTTTTAAATGAGGTTGGCTCTGGTGAGCGATCGGGAGAGCAGTGTCCTTGGGTTTTAAGTAAAATGCAGCACGCCAGATGGGGAACTAGGTATAGTCCCGGATTCATCGTAAAAACCAACAGCAACAACAAACAGAGCTCTGTGGCTTGGCTTCAGTGCGTGACGTGAAGACGGCCATGACACGCGCTCTTCACGCAGCCCCAAACCCCAAGTCCGCGGGGCCTCTCTCTCGGGCCTGCGCTGCCGAGGGCGCGTGTGCCCGGAAGCCGAGCTCAGCCCCCAGGGCGGGAGTCGGCCCGGTGCTGAGCGGCGCCCGGCCGTCCGTGGCTCCGTGGCCGGCTCGGAGGCCAGAGGCTGCCCCGGGAGAATTTGTGTGCGTGGGGGGGTGGGGATCCTAGAGCTTGAACTCGGGGCCTGGGCGCTGTCCTGGAGCTTTGTGCTCAAGGCTGGTGCTCTATCTACCCCTAGAGCCATAGCTCCACTTCCAGCGTGTGTGTGCGTGTGCGTGCGTGCGTGTGTGTGTGTGTGTGTGCGTGTGCGGGGGGCATGGAGGAAGATGTTAATGGAGGTAACTCGCAGGCACCTTACCACCTAGGCTGGCTTCACACCCCGACCCTCCAATCTCAGCCACCAGCCGGGGGTTTGGGGGGGTGCGGGGAGGGGATGCGGGGGGGTGTGGTAGTCACGCACCTCCCTGGCTCTCCGGTTGCTCTGAGCCTGGATGGCCCGGCTGAAGGGAGGCCGTGTCTGGGTGGCAGCCTGAGGCCATGTTGACCAGTGCAGCCCACGGGGCCTCTGGTGCCGCCGTCGCCGTGGCTGGGGACCTGTCCCTCTCCGCCCCGAGACTCCGTCCGTCCGTCCGTCCGCCCGCTGCTCTGCCCCGCGCGGGCTCTGCAGGCGCCTTCCACCTCCCGGCTCTGTGACCGTCACGGCTGCCGGCCTCCCCCGAGTCCTTTCCCTGGTCCCGGGCCTTGAACTCGGGGCCGGGGCACTGGGCCTGAGCTCTCTGCTCCAGGCTGGAGCTCCACCCCTTGAGCCACGCGCAGCGCCACGGCCGCTTGGCTGACGGCCTTGCTGCCTGGCTTAGAACCGGGATCCTCGGCCCTCCGCGTCCCGAGTCGCCAGCGTCACAGGCCTGCGCCGCCAACCCGGCCGGGACTGCGGGCCTTCCGGGCGTGGCACCGCCGCAGGGACAGCGTGGGTCTGTACACACGCCGTGCTCCTCGGGACTGTGTGGGATTGGACCCTGGGGGCCGTGGGAGTGTGGACGCGCGTGCTCCCGGGGGCCGTGGGAGTGTGGACGGGCGTGCTCCCCGTGCTGTGCTCCCCACGCCGTGCTCCCGGGGGCCGTGGGAGTGTGGACGGGCGTGCTCCCCGCACTGTGCTCCCCACGCCATGCTCCCGGGGGCCTAGCCTTGCTGTCCGCTGCGACACGCAGAGCCGACCGTGCTCCCCCCAGGTCCCCGGAGTCCTCGGCCCTGGTCCCGGGCTCGGCGCCCTGTGGGGCAGGCAGCTGTGGCCCTCAGCACGCGCTCTCTCTCTGTCTCTCTGTCTCTCTCTCTGTCTCTCTGTCTCTCCCTCTCTGTGCGCCTGGCTTCTCCTCAGCTCCTTCAGTTCAGCCCCCCGGTTCCCTTCCGCTGTGGGGAGCCTGCGTCCCCGAGGGCCCCCCCCCCGCCGTGGCTTCCCAGGGCCCCCCGGCCTTGAGCCCGCTCTGCGGGGCTCACGCCCGCCCTCCCCCCCCCCAGGGCCTCCGGCTCGCCCCCCCGTGCCCGCTCTGCAGGGCTCACGCCCGCCCTCCCCCCCCCCGGGGCCTCCGGCTCGCCCCCCCGTGCCCGCTCTGCGGGGCTCACGCCCGCCCTCCCCCCCCCGGGGCCTCCGGCTCGCCCCCCGTGCCCGCTCTGCGGGGCTCACGCCCGCCCTCCCCCCCCGGGGCCTCCGGCTCGCCCCCCGTGCCCGCTCTGCGGGGCTCACGCCCGCCCTCCCCCCCCCCAGGGCCTCCGGCTCGGCCCCTGTGCCCGCTCTGCGGGGCTCACGCCCGCCCCCCCAGGGCCTCCGGCTCGGCCCCTGTGCCCGCTCTGCGGGGCTCACGCCCGCCCCTCCCCCCCCAGGGCCTCCGGCTCGCCCCCCTGTGCCCGCTCCCCACCCGCCATCTGAGCTGCGGGAGGCGGGAAGAGCGGGGCCCAGGCCGGCCTGGGGACGGCGACGTCCTATCAACAGAAAACAGTAACCAAATGGGTGGAGGGGGTCTGTGTCCTCCCTCCCTGCCCTCCCCGCCCCCGCCCACCCCGTCGGCACCCCTCCCCGCCCATGCCCCACCCCCCCGTGCCCTCCCACCCCTTAGCAGGGCTGGCCGGCGGGAAGGCGGGTCGGGTCCAGCCGTGTCCGCCGTCTCTGGGCTCGGGCGTGGCGGGCGTGGCTCCTCTGCTCCCCCTCGGTGGGCAGAGGCCGCCGGGTCGACTCACATCCACGCGAAGGGCCGCAGCCCTGCCGCGCACGCCCGTCCGTCCCCGTTTCCCCCACGGCGTGGCGCACAGAGACCGTGTTTCCGTTTACGTGGCGTTTTTTCAAATCACCACATTAGAGATCAGTGTCGCTTTGAGAAC
This sequence comes from Perognathus longimembris pacificus, assembly GCF_023159225.1. NCBI lineage: Eukaryota > Metazoa > Chordata > Mammalia > Rodentia > Heteromyidae > Perognathus > Perognathus longimembris. The sequence continues at coordinate 223,355 of NW_025961263.1, read as the reverse complement.
CACGCGTGGCGGCTCCGTGGACACGCCGGGGCGCTTCCGTGGACACGCCGGGCGCTTCCGTGGACACGCCGGGGCGCTTCCGTGGACACGCCGGGGCGCTTCCGTGGACTGGGCAAGCCGTGCCCGCCATGGCCGACGAGCGCGCTTCCTCCCTGCGGGCCGTGGGGGGAAACCTGAAATGGGGTTTGCAGTTACAAATGAAGCCGAGCCTGAAATGGGCTTGGGGTGCCGTTCTAAATGTCTTCACGCTTCCTCGGCCGGTGTGGCGGCGGCGCTGTCTCCCTCCTCCCGTCCCAGGGCCCCCCTGCCCCTGCCTCGCCCCGCCCCTCCCTCGCCCCGCCCCCTCGCCTCACCCCGCCCCTCCCTCGCCCCGCACCTCCCTCGCCTCGCCCCCCCGCCCCTCCCTCGCTCCACCCCGCCCTCGCCCTGCCCCTCACTCCGCCCTGCCCTCGCCCCGCCCCTCCCTCGCTCCGCCCCACCCTCGCTCCACCCCTCCCTCACCCCACCCCTCCCTCGCCCCGCCCTCGCACCGCCCCGCCCCTCCCTCACTCCGCCCCGCCCCTCGCCCCGCCCCTCCCTCACTCCGCCCGCCCCTCGCCCCACCCCTCCCTCGCCCCGCCCCTCCCTTGCCCCGCCCCCTCGCCCCCGCCCCGCCCTCGCCCCACCCCTCCCTCGCCCCGCCCCCTCGCCTCGCCCCCGCCCCTCCCTCGCCCCGACCCTCCCTCGCCCCCGCCCCTCCCTCGCCCCGCCCCTCCCTCGCTCCGCCCCGCCCTCGCCCTGCCCCTCGCTCCGCCCCGCCCTCGCTCCGCCCCTCCCTCACCCCGCCCCTCCCTCGCACCACCCTCGCTCCGCCCCGCCCCTCCCTCACCCCGCCCCGCCCTCGCCCCGCCCTCACCCCGCCCCTCCCTCGCCCCGCCCCTCCCTCGTCCCGCCCCGCCCTCACCCCCGCCCCTCCCTCGCCCCGCCCCGCCCTCACCCCGCCCTTCCCTCGCCCCGCCCCGCCCTCGCCCTGCCCCTCCCCCGCCCCACTCCTCCCTCGCCCGCGCCCCCGTGTGCGTGACCCTCGGGATATTGCCTCGCCGGTTTCGTCCATCCTCCTCCTCCTCCTCCACCTCGTGAAGTTCTCCTTCAACCCCGCCCGCTTGGAAGAGGCGCCCACGGCTTCCCCGTCGAGAGCACGTGGCTCGCCGCCGGACTTGGGTTCTCTCGGCCGGGGACGGGGACTCGCACTCGGCGTGGGGTGCTCGGGCGCGTCGGCCGGCGCTCTCCCGCCTGAGCCACGCCTCCTGCCCCGCACCGGGCTGCCGGGTGAGCACATGGCCACACATTACAGTCGCGACCTGGTGAGGCCAAACGCGAGCGGCTCCGTGGGCGGGTCCTTCCACACAGCCGCGCCGCCGGGGGCCCTGGGGCCTCTTGTCTCCGTGGGACCCCAGCCCGAGCACCTGTAACCCCCGAGGCGGCGTCTCCTGGACGCTGGGGGGGGGGTTCCTGAGTCCCAGGGGGCGGCCGGGAGCAGACACGCTGCCCAGCGAGTCTGCGTGGAATCCCCGGCCACGGGGGAAAGGTGGGGGGACGCGGCCCCCCCCCATCCCAGAGCCACGCACGCGGACGCGACGAGGACGCGGAGACCCGGCTCTCCTCGCCGTGGGCCCCGCCCGGGGCGCAGCCGGCCCGCGGCCCCCCGGGGCGCCCACTGGGGGGCAGACGTGCCCCGGCTCGGCGGGAGGAAGCCGGGCCCCGGCCCCCACCCGGCTCCCGGCCGGTTCCCACGGTCGCTGGGCCGTCATCACCTTGGCCTCCAGCAGGACGGAGCCGGGCCCCGTGCAAACGGCCCCCCCGGGACGGGCAGCGCCCCTCGTCCGTGGCGGGAGGCAGAGCTGCCCCGGGACCGGAGCCAGAAGCAGCGTGTCTCCCTCCCCTCTGCCGACAGCTCACAGGGGGCTGGGCGTGGACAGCCCTGCCCTCCTCCCACGGGCCGCACCCCCCTCCCCCACCCCCCACACGCATGTTGGTCTTGTTTGTTGGCCAGTCCTGGGCTTGGACTCAGGGCCTGAGCACCGTCCCTGGCTTCTTCCCGCTCAAGGCCGGCGCTCGGCCACCTGAGCCCCAGCGCCCCTTCCGGCCGGCACGTCGGTCTTTGCCTCGGCTGGCGAAGGCCGCGGGCGCGCTCCGGATCCACCGCCGCTGCCTCGGAAGTGCCCTGGGGTCGCCCCGGGCCGGGCCTCCGGCTCCGTGGCCGCGCCGGGCGCTTGGGAGGCAGCGTCCGCGTCCCGCTCCGCGGGCAGCTCAGGAAGGAGACGCGGCCCGGCCAGGGTGCTCGGTCCTGCCGCCTGCGCGGCCCCAGGCCCGAGGGGACGGAGGCGCCACCGCGCGCGGGCCCCGGGCAGGAAGCCGAGAACAGTGGGGCCGGCCGTGGCCTCCGTGGCTTCCGTGCGCGGAGGGAGCGGCCAGGCCCCAGGCCCGGCGTCCTGGCTGAGCGCCGTGGACGGAGCTGGGGCCCCAGGCCCTCCAGGCTCTCGTCCGGACCCCGTCCTGTGCCCGCGGAGAACGAGGGCGGCGGGTGTGCCGTGGCGCCGTGGCCGGGAGCCGCGTCCCCCTGGCTCCGCGGGGCTGCGCTGGCAAGCCACAGGTGCACCTCGGCCCGTGGACACGCGGGAGCCGGTCCAGGCCACGCTGCGGAAGGGAAACTGAGGCAGGGCTCTACAGCCCTCAGTCCCCGTCGTCTATGGCCTTCAGCAGAGGGGGCGAGGCCGCCACTGCCGAGAGAGGCCGGCGGCGGGTTCACCCGGCCACGTCTGAGGACAGCGCGCACCGCACCGCAGGCCGGTGCTGGACGGCAGGCGGGGACCGGGGTCTCCCCGACAACGGCCTCCCTGGCCCCCGAGGCCCGGCCCACCTTCCCAGCCCCCTGACACTCACTGTCAGATACTCTTTCCTGAACACCTGGATGGCACAGCGCGCACGCACACACCACCTCACTCCCCCATCCCGACTGTCCCCCTCCCCTCCTCCCCTCCCTCATCCTGATGTCCTCCTCCGCTACCCTCCCCTCCAGCATCTATCCCCCCCCCGCCTCCTCCTCCCTGGGCCTCTGCTTGGGCTCCCCCCCCCCCCAGCCTGTCCCCTCCTGAAGCAGCTGCACACCTGTGTTCTCCCGGACGCCGTCCTTCCCAGAGCCACCGTGGGCCGCCCCTGCGTGTCTCCCGGGCCGCGGTGTCGGGGGCCCGTGGCGCCGTCCTCGGGGGTCTTTCCCTCAGGGTCCCCAGGCACCCGTAGGTGCCGGAGGCGGGAGCTGCTCCAGGGTCAGCGCTGGCGGGGACCGCAGCCGCCCCCAGGGCCGGGGCCGAGCGGGAGGGGCGTCCCTGCCCCCGGGGCTTCTCTGGAGGATACGGCGGGTCCTCCACGTGGGTGGAGGTCCACGGGCGCAGGAGCCCTGGGGAGCACGGAGCCCCCGCGGGGGAGCCCTGGGGAGCAGCGCCTGCGATGTGCAGCCCTCCTCAAGGGCTTCTTGGACGGGTGCGACGTGCGTGGCCCTGTCCCGCCGGCACCTCCCCCGCCTCTCCGGGGCTCGGGCTTCCTCCCGGGCAGGGGCGGGCGGGGACCCTCGAGGACGGAGCGGCTCTTCCCCTGGGGCGCTCGGTCTGTCTACAGCGGTTGTTTTCCCAGGCAGTGCTGGGAACAGCAGAATACAAGGAAGCCGCCCTGGCTCCTGGCCCTCGGCGGGGCGGCCTCACAGGGCCCCTGTTCACCCGCCCGGCTGTTCCTCCTCCTGGCTGTTCCTCCTCCCGGCTGTTCACCCTCCCGTCTGTTCATCCTCTTGGCTGTTCCTCCTCCCGGCTGTTCACCCTCCCGCTGTTCCTCCTCCCGGCTGTTCCTCCTCCCGTCTATTCACCCTCCCATCTGTTCACCCTCCCGGCTGTTCACCCTCCCGGCTGTTCACCCTCCAGGCTGTTCACCCTCCCGGCTGTTCCTCCTCCCGTCTGTTCCTCCTCCCGGCTCTTAACCCTCCCGGCTGTTCCTCCTCCCGGCTGTTCCTCCTCCCGAATGTTCACCCTCCCGGCTGTTCACCATCCCGGCTGTTCCTCCCCCCGGCTGTTCCTCCCCCCGGCTGTTCACCCTCCTGGCTGTTCCTCCTCCCGGCTGTTCCTCCACCCGGCTGTTCCTCCACCCGGCTGTTCCTCCTCCCGGCTGTTCCTCCTCCCGGCTGTTCCTCACCCGGCTGTTCACCCTCCCATCTGTTGTGCCTCCCCTCTGTTCAGCTTCCCGTCTGTTCACCCTCCCGGTTGTTCCTCCTCCCGGCTGTTCCTCCTCCCGGCTGTTCACCCTCCTGTCTGTTCCTCCTCCCAGCAGTTCACCCTCCTGACTGTTCCCCCTCCAGGCTGTTCCTCCTTGCGGTTGTTCCTCCTCGCGGCTGTTCCTCCTCCCTGCTGTTCCTCCTCCCGGCTGTTCCCCCTCCCGGCTCTTCCCCCTCCTGGCTGTTCCTCCTCCGGCTGTTCCTTCTCCCGTCTGTTCCTCCTCCCATCTGTTCACCCTCCCGACTGTTCCTCCTCCCAGCTGTTTCTCCTCCCGACTGTTCCTCCTCCCGACTGTTCCTCCTCCAGGCTGTTCCTCCTCCCGTCTGTTCTGCCTCCCCTCTGTTCAGCCTCCCGTCTGTTCACCCTCCCGGCTGTTCCTCCTCCCGGCTGTTCACCCTCCCATCTATTCCCCCTCCAGGCTGTTCCTCCTCGCGGTTGTTCCTCCTCGCGGCTGTTCCTTCTCCCGTCTGTTCCTCCTCCCGGCTGTTCCTCCTCCCGTCTGTTCACCCTCCCGTCTGTTCACCTTCATGTCTGTTCCTCCTCCCGGCTGTTCCTCCTCCCGGCTGTTCACCCTCCCCGCTGTTCCTCCTCACGTCTGTTCACCCTCCCGACTGTTCCTCCTCCCGGCTGTTCCTCCTCTCGTCTGTTCACCCTCCCGTCTGTTCACCTTCACGTCTGTTCCTCCTCCCGTCTGTTCCTCCTCCCGGCTGTTCCTCCTCCCATCTATTCACCCTCCCGTCTGTTCACCTTCACGTCTGTTCCTCCTCACGTCTGTTCCTCCTCCCGGCTGTTCCTCCTCCCGGCTGTTCACCCTCCCCTCTGTTCCTCCTCCCGTCTGTTCACCCTCCCATATGTTCACCCTCCCCTCTGTTCACCCTCCCATCTGTTCCCCTCCAGGCTGTTCCTCCTCGCGGCTGTTCCTTCTCCCGTCTGTTCCTCCTCCCGTCTGTTCACCCTCCCGTCTGTTCACCTTCACGTCTGTTCCTCCTCCCGGCTGTTCCTCCTCCCGGCTGTTCACCCTCCCCGCTGTTCCTCCTCCCGTCTGTTCACCCTCCCGTCTGTTCACCTTCACGTCTGTTCCTCCTCCCGGCTGTTCACCCTCCCCGCTGTTCCTCCTCACGTCTGTTCACCCTCCCGTCTGTTCATCTTCACGTCTGTTCCTCCTCACGTCTGTTCCTCCTCACGTCTGTTCCTCCTCCCGTCTGTTCCTCTTCCTGGCTGTTCCTCCTCCCGGCTGTTCACCCTCCCCTCTGTTCACCCTCCCATATGTTCACCCTCCTGTCTGTTCACCCTCCCGGCTGTTCCTCCTCCCGGCTGTTCACCCTCACGTCTGTTCCTCCTCCCGGCTGTTCACCCTCCCATCTGTTCCCCCTCCAGGCTGTTCCTCCTCGCGGTTGTTCCTCCTCGCGGCTGTTCCTTCTCCCATCTGTTCCTCCTCCCGGCTGTTCCTCCTCCCGTCTGTTCACCCTCCCGTCTGTTCACCTTCACGTCTGTTCCTCCTCACGTCTGTTCTTCCTCCCGGCTGTTCCTCCTCCCGGCTGTTCACCCCCCCGGCTGTTCCTCCTCCCGGCTGTTCACCCTCCCCTCTGTTCCTCCTCCCATCTGTTCACCCTCCCGTCTGTTCACCCTCCCGGCTGTTCCTCCTCCCGGCTGTTCACCCTCCCGTCTGTTCCTCCTCCCGGCTGTTCCTCCTCCCGGCTGATCACCCTCCCGGCTGTTCCCCCTCCAGGCTGTTCCTCCTTGCGGTTGTTCCTCTTCGCGGCTGTTCCTTCTCCCGTCTGTTCCTCCTCCCGGCTGTTCCTCCTCCCTGCTGTTCACCCTCCCCACTGTTCCTCCTCCCGACTGTTCCTCCTTCCAGCTGTTCCTCCTCCCATCTGTTCTGCCTCCCCTCTGTTCAGCCTCCCGTCTGTTCACCCTCCCGGCTGTTCCTCCTCCCGGCTGTTCCCCTCCAGGCTGTTACTCCTCGCGGCTGTTCCTTCTCCCATCTGTTCCTCCTCCCGGCTGTTCCTCCTCCCGGCTGTTCACCCTCCCGGCTGTTCCCCCTCCAGGCTGTTCCTCCTCGCGGTTGTTCCTTTTCCTCTCTGTTCTTCCTCCCGGCTGTTCCCCCTTCCATCTGTTCCTCCTCCCGGCTGTTCCTCCTCCCCGCTGTTCACCCTCCCGGCTGTTCCCCCTCCAGGCTGTTCCTCCTCGCAGTTGTTCCTCCTCGCGGCTGTTCCTTCTCCTGTCTGTTCCCCCTCCTGTCTGTTCACCCTCCCGGCTGTTCCCCCTCCCTGCTGGTTTCCTCCGTGTTACATGGGAAGGGATGGGCCTCCCAATGAGCGAGTGCCGGAGGATGAGGGCTCGGCACCCCCAGGCGCCCCCACCCCGAGCCCCCTGCCACGCACTCCGGGGGGGCGAGATCATGTGGCGAGTCAGCAAGGATGTGCGTGTGCACCGCCGTCAGGACACGGGTCACGCGTGGGCGCCGTGCTGCCGGCCGGCCTCCTCTGCCTGAAGCAGGCTGCGAACCCGATTCCCCGTGTGAGCTGGACCCGCGTGCAGTGCCGTCCCGTCGGGGCAGGGGGGTCAGCCGTGGTGCTCTGGCTACTGTGTGGAGGTGACGTGATGTGGGGAGCCCCCAGGAGCCCCTGTGTGTGAGGTGAAGTGGGGACCCCCTGCTGGTGGGGCGAGGGGGCCCCTGGGAGGCCCCTGTGCAACTTGCTCGTTGCTCCTCTCTCAAGGTGTCCTCTGTGGACAGCCGGGGTCCCCCTCACCGTCCCCGCCCGGCGGGGAGACGCGCACCCCGAGCCCCCCGTTCCTCTGCACCCCATCTGAGCAGGGAGGCCGCCTCCGTCCCCCGACCCCTGGCTGCCCTCGTGGGGTGGCGTCTCCTGGGCCTTGCGTGGCCGCCCCGGCTCTGTGACGTGGCCCGGTAGCCTTGTCAACGGCTGTCACCGTCCGCGGGGACGCGGCTCAGCGGGGGCTCCAGCGACTGAGTGCGAGGCTTTGGGGACGGAATCCTGTGCTCACACTCGGGGTCCCCCAGGACTGCTGAGCCCGGCGGGGGCCCGGGGCGCCTGCGCGGTGTGGCCGGGGAGCGGCGGGCTAAGCCACGTTCCCGGCCCAGCCTTTCGTCTCGGATGGTCTGGACCTGCTGAAATGGCAGCGCTGAACCCCCCACACCGGCGACCGGGGGTGTGTGTGGGGGGGGTCAGTTTGTTACAAGTAACGCCTGTTGTTACCACTTTGTATAAAGTACATCCAAGGGTGGACGGGACTTTATTTCTGCGTGACGCGAGTACCTTCCGTGTGTCCTAGAGCGAACACTGCAGTTTGCACGCCGACAAAATTCACGCGCACTGGCGGTTTCAAGCACACACTGTAGTGAGCAAACTGCAGGTGAAGGGCCGGCTGGCAAGGCCGGTCCTGCGGAGCTTCCCCACCGCGCCCTCCGGCTCTCCCGGGCCTCCCTCCTGCTGATCACTTTTGTTTTTTTATACCTTGGTGTCATTCGTGGGGTTTGAGCTCTGCATGGGAGCCGTCCCTGAGTTCATTCATTCATTCATTCATTCATTCATTGCCAGTCCTGGGGCTTGGACTCGGGGCCTGAGCATTGTCCCTGGCTTCCTTTTGCTCAAGGCTAGCACTCTACATCTTGAGCCACAGCGCCACTTCCGGCTTTTTCTGTGTATGTGGTGCTGAGGAATCGAACCCAGGGCTTCATGCGTGCGAGGCAAGCGCTCTACCACGAGGCCGCGTTCCCAGCCCCCCTGAGCTTTTTTTTTTTTTTTAAAGTTATTTGTTGTCAAAGTGACGCCCAGAGCGGTTACAGCTCCGTACGTGAGGCCGTGAGTGCATTGCTTATCAAGCTTGCCACCTCCTCCCTCACTTTCCTCCCGCCTTTCCCCGTCGGTCCCTGAGCCTTCTCTCTCCAGGCTGCTGTTCCACCCCTTGAGCCACGGCTCCACTTCTGGCGTTTGGTTGGTTAATTGGATATAGAGTTTCAGAGATTTTCCTGCCCAGGCTGGCTTTGAACCGCCATCCTCGGCTCTCAGCCCCGGAGCAGCTAGGATGACAGGTGGCCCCGTGGTGTCAGCTCCGGGTGTCCCGGCTGACAGAAGCCGGGACACAAAGCACAGCGCTGCTCGTCCGTGGGCCGGTTCACCCACGGGGCTGCGTCAGCCGGCGGGCATTGTGCTCGCGCTCACAGGCAGGCTGTCACACTCAGCAGGTGTGGGGCCTTGAGCAGACCCTGGCCCCCCGCCCCCCCCCGGGGGGCTTGAGTGCTCCCGCACGCCTGCCCTTTGTGATGCTGTGCGTGTTCACGGTGAGTTTGGGGTCCTCAGAGGTCTCCCCTTCTTCTTGCAGGGCAGGAAGCCTGTACCGGGCCTGGTGGTGGGGCGGGGGGGGGGGGTGAGGAGGTCCCCCGGGGCCTGGACCTGCCCCCGCCCCCCTGCCCTGCGGACCCTCGCTAGTTCCTAAGGGGGGGGGGCTAGGGATCCCGGTGCAGCCTTTCGCCACCTCCCTCCCGGGCGGCCCCCGGGAAGCGCTGGTCTTCCGGGCCTTTCTGAAGCGGGCAGGGTGGAAGGCGCGGGGGCTGAGCGACCCGGGCGCCGGCGGGAACGGCAGAGCAACTCTAGCCAGCTCGGCAACGTCCCCTCGGGCAAAGGCTCGCACACCACGGAGGCCGGTCCTCCTGCCGGGGGCCGGCTGACCGCACGGCCCGCACCCCGGTTCTGTAATGAGGGCGACAGGGGCAAGGCTGAGGGGCCCGGGGAAGGGCCGGGGGTGGGGCGGGGTGGGGAAGGGCCGGCGCAGGCACACTCGGTGGGTGAGAGCACAAGGCTTGGGCGGAGAGGGTCCTGCCGGTGCTGTGACGGGGAGGAAAGCCTGGACGGAGGCGGGCGGGAGACCCAGTGTGAGACACGGGCTCGGCCGCGGCCCGTCCGTGGGGCGGGCTGAGACCCAGGAAGTGCTGTGTGGCCACGGGCCTGGCTCTCTTCACGCGGGACGCCCGCCTGCCATGTCCTGAAGCCACTGGACGAGGCTCGCTCCGTAGAGAGCAGGGCGGGGTGCTCAGCCTGTGGAGGGCGGCGCGGGGTGCTCGCTCGCCCGCCTCGTGTGGAAAACCCCCAGGTGACCTGGAGGCAGCCCGGGGGAGCAGCTCGGGGTCCGGGGCGCAGGGGCCCCAGGGGTCGTGTGGAGTGAGGTGTGCAAGGGACAGAGGTCGGCTCACCCCGTCCTCGCACTGGTGTCAAAGCGGGGGGTGACGTACGCAGAGGCTCCCGGCAGCTAGGGAGCTGCGTGCAAAACCTAACACGCGAGCGTGCGCTGTCAGACACGCTGCCCGGGAACGACAGCGCACCAGGGGGCAGGCGGGGGAGGGCACACACTGGGCACGTGTTCGACGGTGCACACTGGGCACGTGTTCAGTGGTGCACGCTGTGGGCACGTGTTCGATGGTGCACACTGTGGAGCACGTGTTCGATGGTGCACACTGTGGAGCACGTGTTCAGTGGTGCACGCTGTGGGCCCGTGTTCGACGGTGCACACTGGGCACGTGTTCGACGGTGCACACTGGGCCCGTGTTCGACGGTGCACGCTGTGGGGCCGTGTTCGACGGTGCACTGGGCCCGTGTTCGACGGTGCACACTGGGCACGTGTTCGACGGTGCACGCTGTGGGCCCGTGTTCGACGGTGCACGCTGTGGGCCCGTGTTCGACGGTGCACACTGGGCCCGTGTTCGACGGTGCACGCTGTGGGGCCGTGTTCGACGGTGCACGCTGTGGGGCCGTGTTCGACGGTGCACACTGTGGAGCACGTGTTCGATGGTGCACGCTGTGGGGCCGTGTTCAACGGTGCGCACTGGGCCCGTGTTCGACGGTGCACGCTGTGGGGCCGTGTTCGACGGTGCACGCTGTGGGGCCGTGTTCGACGGTGCACACTGTGGAGCACGTGTTCGATGGTGCACACTGTGGAGCACGTGTTCAGTGGTGCACGCTGTGGGCCCGTGTTCGACGGTGCACACTGGGCCCGTGTTCGACGGTGCACGCTGTGGGGCCGTGTTCAACGGTGCGCACTGGGCCCGTGTTCGACGGTGCACACTGGGCCCGTGTTCGACGGTGCACACTGGGCCCGTGTTCGACGGTGCACACTGGGCCCGTGTTCGACGGTGCACGCTGAGCACGTGTTCGACGGTGCACGCTGAGCACGTGTTCGACGGTGCACGCTGAGCCCGTGTTCGACGGTGCACGCTGGGCCCGTGTTCGACGGTGCACACTGGGCCCGTCTTCGACGGTGCACACTGGGCCCGTGTTCGACGGTGCACACTGGGGGCCGTGTTCGACGGTGCACACTGGGCCCGTGTTCGACGGTGCACACTGGGCCCGTGTTCAGTGGTGCACACTGGGCCCGTGTTCGACGGTGCACACTGGGCCCGTGTTCAGTGGTGCACACTGGGCCCGTGTTCGACAGTGCACACTGGGCCCGTGTTCGACGGTGCACGCTGTGGGGCCGTGTTCAACGGTGCGCACTGGGCCCGTGTTCGACGGTGCACACTGGGCCCGTGTTCGACGGTGCACACTGGGCCCGTGTTTGACGGTGCACACTGGGCCCGTGTTCAGTGGTGCACACTGGGCCCGTGTTCGACGGTGCACACTGGGCCCGTGTTCAGTGGTGCACACTGGGCCCGTGTTCGACGGTGCACACTGGGCACGTGTTTGATGGTGCACATGAGGGCACGTGTTCAACGGTGCATGCTGTGGGCCCGTGTTCAGTGGTGCACACTGGGCCCGTGTTCGACGGTGCACACTGGGCACGTGTTCAGTGGTGCACACTGGGCCCGTGTTCGACGGCGCACGCCGTGGTGCTGGCACCCGCGGCTCTGGCAGGAGCTGCGGCGTGAGCCCTGCTGGTTGTGGTCTGTCATTGTCCCTGGCTCCCTGGCCCGGCTCTGCGCGTGCCTGTCGTGGGCAGTGCGAAGGGCACAGAGCCTCGGGGAGCAGGCGGGTGCCCCAGCCCCCTGGCGGCCCAGCCCTGGGCCCTCGTCCTCAGCACCCTGCACTCGCAGAGGCTGCCTCCTGCCGCGCTCAGGTGGGGGGCTCCCGGCCTGCCCTGCCGAGGGGAGAGCAGGGTGGGGGGCTGGGTGGAGAGCAGGGTGGAGAGCAGGGTGGAGGGCTGGGTGGGGGCCCGGTGGAGAGCAAGGTGGGGACTCGGTGGGGGGCTCCGTGGAGGGCTGGGTTGGGGGCTCTGTGGAGGGCAGGGTGGAGGGCTGGGTGGAGGGCAGGGTGGGGGCTCAGTGGGGGGCTCCGTGGAGGGCTGGGTGGGGGGCTCCGTGGAGGGCTGGGTGGGGGGCTCCGTGGAGGGCTGGGTTGGGGGCTCTGTGGAGGGCAGGGGTGGAGGGCTGGGTGGAGGCAGGGTGGGGGCTCAGTGGGGGGCTCCGTGGAGGGCTGGGTGGGGGGCTCCGTGGAGGGCTGGTTGGGGGGCTCTGTGGAGGGCAGGGTGGAGGGCTGGGTAGGGGGCTCGGTGGAGAACAAGGGGGGGGGCTCGGTGAGGGGCTTGGTGGGGGGCCCGGTGAGGGGCTGGGTGGAGAGCAAGGTGGGGGCTCAGTGGGGGGCTCGGTGGGGGGCTGGGGTGGGGGGCTCCGTGGAGGGCAGGGTGGAGGGCTGGGTGAGGGGCTCCGTGGAGGGCTGGGTGGGGGGCCCGGTGGAGAGCAAGGTGGGGGCTCGGTGGGGGGCTCCGTGGAGGGCTGGGTTGGGGGCTCTGTGGAGGGCAGGGTGGAGGGCTGGGTGGAGGGCAGGGTGGGGGCTCAGTCGGGGGCTCCGTGGAGGGCTGGGTGGGGGGCTCCGTGGAGGGCTGGTTGGGGGGGCTCCGTGGAGGGCAGGGTGGAGGGCTGGGTAGGGGGCTCAGTGGAGAGCAAGGGGGGGGGCTCGGTGAGGGGCTCGGTGGGGGGCCCAGTGAGGGGCTGGGTGGAGAGCAAGGTGGGGGCTCAGTGGGGGGCTCGGTGGGGGGCTCCGTGGAGGGCTGGGTGGGGGGCTTGGTGGGGGCCCGGTGGCGGGCTCGGTGGGGGGCTCCGTGGAGGGCTCGGTGGCGGGCTCGGTGGGGGCCCGGTGGGGGGCCCGGTGGTGGGCTCGGTGGCGGGCTTGGTCGGGGGCTCGGTGGCGGGCTCGGTGGGGGGCTCCGTGGAGGGCTGGGTGGGGGGCTCGGTGGGGGCTCGGTGGCGGGCTGGGTGGCGGGCTCGGTGGGGGGCTTGGTGGGGGCCCGGTGGCGGGGCTCGGTGGCGGGCTTGGTCGGGGGCTCGGTGGCGGGCTCGGTGGGGGGCTCCGTGGAGGGCTGGGTGGGGGGCTCGGTGGGGGGCTCGGTGGGGGGCCCGGTGGCGGGCTCGGTGGGGGGCTTGGTGGGGGCCCGGTGGCGGGCTCGGTGGCGGGCTCGGTGGGGGGCTCGGTGGGGGGCTCCGTGGAGGGCTCGGTGGGGGGCTGGGTGGGGGGCTGGGTGGGGGGCCCGGTGGGGGGCTCGGTGGGGGGCCCGGTGGCGGGCCTCGGTGGGGGGCTCCGTGGAGGGCTCGGGTGGGGGGCTGGGTGGGGGGCTGGGTGGGGGGCTCGGTGGGGGGGCTCGGTGGGGGGCCCGGTGGCGGGCTCGGTGGGGGGCTCCGTGGAGGGCTCGGTGGGGGCTGGGTGGGGGGCTGGGTGGGGGGCTCGGTGGGGGGCTCGGTGGGGGGCCCGGTGGCGGGCTCGGTGGGGGGCTCCGTGGAGGGCTCGGTGGGGGGCTGGGTGGGGGGCTCGGTGGGGGGCCCGGTGGGGGGCTCGGGCCCGCGGGGCGCCGGGCCAGTGTCTGCGGAGGCCCCGCCCCGCCCCGCACGCTGCTTCCTCGCTCGCACCCCGGCCTCGGCGGCGCCCGGGGCGATGCGGCCCCGCGGGGAGGGCGCTCGGGGCTGCTGCGGCCTCTGCGGTGCGGGCGGAGGTGAGAGGGGCGGCGGGGCGGGGCGCGCGGGGCGGGGGCGCTGCGCCCCGGAGAGGGGCCCGGGGGCGGGGGGCGGGGGGGGGCTGGGCGCACACGGGGCGCACACGGGGCCCCCCCGGGGTGCGCGCGCCCCCGCGCCCCGCGCCCGCCGCCGGCGTCGGGAGCTCAGGTGTCCGCGGAGGTGGCCGGCGGGGTGCGGGCGCCGCTTCCGCTTCCGCCGCCGCCGCGCGCGCCCCCCGCCCGCACCCCCGCCCGCCCGGGCGCGGGGGACCAATCCTGGGCGGAGCCGAGCGCCCTCCCCGCCCCCTCCGCGCCCCCCCCCCGCGCCCCCCCCGCGCCCCCCGCCCCGCGCCCGCGACCCGCGGCGGACCCGGCGGAGGATGCGGGGCTGGCTGCGCCATGAGGAGATGGCGCTGGCGGCGATGGCGCGGCGGCTGCGCGCGGTGTGCGGGCGCACGGGTAGGGAGCGGCGGGGCCGGCCGGGGGAGGGCGCGGGGGGGGGCGGGGGGGGGCGCGGAGGGGGGCGGGGAGGGGGTGCGGGGGGGCGCGGGGGGGGCGCGGGGGGGGCGCGGGGGGGCGCGGGGGGGGCGCGGGGAGGGTCGGAGGGGAGGTGGGGAGGGCGCGGGAGGGCGCGGGGAGGGCGCGGGGGGGGGGGCGCGGGGGGGCGCGGGGGAGGGCGGCGGGGGGGGGGGCGCGGGGAGCTGCTGTCGGCCGCCTCAGGTGCGTGTGTGCGGGGCCCTGGGGTGGAGGATGGGCAGAGCCCAGGTCCCCCCCCCCCCCCCCAAGCCCAGGCCGGGCTGGGCTGGGCGCCCCGGGGGCTCATTTAGGAAAGGAGGAGAATCCCCTCCTGCCCAGAGGGTTCCTTTCCCCACCCCGCACCCTCCGAGCCCCGCACGGTGTCGGTGAGTCCGAGGGTGACACGGTGAGAAGGCAGCCCTCACCCCCGTGGGCCTCGCCGTCCAGAGCCGCGGAAAGGCAACGTACCGGGCACCGGCCGGGGGTTCAGCAGCGCCGGGCTGACAGCTGGCATCCGGGGCTGGCCGGGCGGCCCGGGGAGGCCTCCTGTCCCCCAGGCCTCCTGTCCCCCCCCCCCAGGCCTCCTGTCCCCCCAGGGCCTCCTGTCCCCCCCCCCCAGGCCTCCTGTCGCATGATCTGCGCAGACACAGGCGCCTCGCTTTCCCTGAACTGAGGAGGACGCACGAGGAGCCGTTAGAAGCCAGTCGCTGGTCTGCGGCTCCCGGTGCCGTGTTGCACACTGTGCACATTGTCTCTCAGGAGATGAGCCTTGTGCGGGTTACTTGGGTCGGGTGTGGCGTGGACTGAAGGGTTAACTCGGCCCCGGCCTCGTCAGCCAATCCCTGCGGTCTGAGACGCGGGCGTTGTCACGGGGCGTTGTCACCGCGGTGCTGTGATGGAAACCACTGTGTGTCGTATGTGGGTCAGGAGGAGAGGCAGCCGCTTGATGCCACCTGTGCCCGCGTCGTCCCCGAGGCGTGGCCGGGTCTGGCGGGGCGGGAGGGCACGGTGGAGGCCGCCTCCCGGGAGGCCGGGGGAGGCGCGGGGCTCCGCCCGCTGCCTCTGCCTGGCGCGGGGAAAGCGGGCGGGCACCGCTCCAGCGGTGACGTCACGCCTGGGTGGTCGACGGAGGTTGCTTCACGCGCACACCCGAAGCTGTAGAGAAGCCAGCTGGGAAGCCGGCAGCGCCTCGCTTCGCGGGGCGGGCAGCTGAGCCGTCCTCTCCCTGCGCGCCGGCCTGGTCTTTAGCACAGTGCGGTCTTGCCTCTGGCCTCCCTTCCCTGCGCGCCGGCCGGTTCTTTAGCACAGTGCGGTCTTGCCTCTGGCCTCCCGATGCGGGACACTCCCGAGGGAGCCCGGCGCCGAGGCTGCAAACTGTGACATGAGAGAACTGCGTGTCACCGCGTGGGACAGGAGCCGTGGCGCACGCCTGCTGCACACCCAGCGGGGAGGGCCAAGGCTCCCTTAACCCCCTCCCGCCGCCGCACATCTTGCTTGAGCATCTGCTCGAGCAAGCATCCCTTTTGCCCAGTGACTTCGGCCCAAGGTCACAGAGCTGTCCCTTGCCCCAGGGATTGGATGGTGGCGGGTGTGGGCAGATGTCCTCGCTCTGGTTGCCGGTGTGATGTGGCCCAGGGCCGGGGAGGGGGGGGGGTCCTCGCCTGCCTCTCCAGGTGGGGTCGTGGCCCAGGACTTGAGCACGGTGACTGTCCTGAAGCTGTCTCTGGTTTGAGCCTCGGCAGCTTTGTCTTGGACCCGTTGGCATTTTCCTTTGTCAGCCATTCAGGACACACTGCTTCCGTGTCCTGACTTCAGATGACCTGGAACTGTCACCACCTGGGCTGCTCTGCACAAAGAGGAGCCCCATGTGTGATGTCCAGATGGTCTGAGAATCTGCATCCCTGACCCTGAGCGTTTTGATTTCTCATCTGTTCTGCTCCTAAGCCTGGTCTTCAGAACCAAGTCCGGGAGCTCTTTCAAACAGCAGAGGCCTTCTGTGTGATAGTATTCCTTTCTAGCATTTTCAACTGTTTGGACTTCCTTTTAGATGGGCAGTAATCGATGAGAAATAATCATTGAAGGGGAGGAAATGATATGTGTACCTAACCCGAATGCAGAGCTGTGGCCTAGAGTGTGCCTCTGCGTCACCTGGAGGGCTGGTGGCTCTCCCCGCTTCTCACTCCTGGGGTATGGGCAGGGTAAGGTCTAAGAATGTGCACCTTTAAGCTCCCAGGTTATGCAAATGTTCCTTGTTTTAGGAATCAGACGTGGAAAACCCTTATAGTGGCAGTTTTGACTTAAAGTGAAATCCTAAGTTTTGTGAATGGTGGATGAAGATGTCAATAGATGGATAGGTAAATGGACGGAGGGATGACAGATGGGTGGGTGGGGGGTGGGTGGATGGATAGATGATGGATGGGTGGATGGATAGATGATGGGTGGGTGGGTGGATGAATAGATGGATGGATATAGGGGTGGATATAGGGATGGATATAGGGATTGATGGATAGATGAATGGGTAGATGCATGTATGGGTGAGTGGGTGGATGGATATGTAGTGGGTAGATGGATGGATGGATTGATGAAAGGATGGATAGATAGGTGAATGGGTAGATAGTTGGATGGATGGATGAGTGATAGTGGGTGAAAGATGGATGTATGGTGGGTGGATGGATGGATAGATGGATGGTGGGTAATTGGATGGTGAGTGGATGTATGGTGGATAGATGGATGGTTGGATAGGTGGTGAATTGTGGTTGGATGGACAGATGACAGGTGGATGGAATGGATGGGTGGGTGGGTGAATGGGTGGGCAGGTGGATGGATGGATGGATGGGTGAATGAGTGGTGGGTAGGTGACAGATGAGTGGTGGGTAGATAGATGGGTGGGTGATGGATGAGTGGATGGATAGGGGGATGGTGGATGAGTGGATGGATGGATGGGTGGGTGGATGGATGCCTGGCTGGCTAGGTGGATGGATGGATGGGTAGATGCTTGGTGGGTGGGTGGATGGATGGATGGGTGAATAGGTGGATGGTGGGTGGATAGATGGGTGGATGATGGATGGGTAGATGGATGGATGGTATGTGGATGGATAGGTGGATGGTGGATGAGTGGATGGATGGGTAGGTGGATGGGTGGATGGTGGGTGGGTGGAGGGGTGGGTAGGAGAGGTGGATGTAAGGATAAATGGGTAGATGACTTTGCATTACTAGACAGTAAAATATAATCCTAGTATGAGAAAGGTTGTAATGATGGGGTGTGGCTAACAACTTTTGGCTATTTATAGGTCGAAAGAGCCTCAGTCCACTGTTGGGCTTCATCTTTGGCACCTATTCCTTTTTTTTTTTGTTTTTTTGGCCAGTCCTGGGGCTTGAACTCAGGGCCTGAGCACTGTCGTTGGCTCCTTTTTGCTCAAGGCCAGCACTCTACCTCTTGAGCCACAGCGCCACAGAGCCGGCCTTTTCTGTGCATGTGGTGCTGAGGAGTCGAACCCGGAGCTTCATGCGTGCGCGGCGAGCGCTCTACCGCTAAGCCACGGCACGCGGTGCCGTGGCCTGGCGTTGGCGGAGCCCGCGGCCTCGTGCACCCTTCCTGTCAGTGGGACTCTCCCGTCTCTCCCGGAGAGCTGTCCTGTCGCGTGGCTGCCAGCCGTGAGTTCGGATGGAGTCTCTTTGTCCTCCACCACCCCGCGGCCCCTCGCCTAGGACAGCGGGCCACACTGGGGTGTGCGGGCCCACAGCTCGGTCTGTGCTCATGCTGCTCACCCGCATGCGTTCTACCCTTGCATGCGGTCTGCGGTGCCTCAGTGTCCCGTCCCGGCGTCGGGCTGGCACCTGCCACGGCGGCGGTGCGGGAGGGCTGCGGGAGGGGACGCTGCCGTTTCCCGGGCTCCCGCCGCGGTGGGAGAGGAGAGGCCTTCGGGCGGTGCACGCCGTGTCAGTGCCCCCTGACTGGGAAAGAGGAGCTCCCGGAGGCCCGGCACGCCCTTCGAGCACCTGAGTCCTGCGGGGGACGCCGATGTCCTCTGGTCCCCCGGGGACCCACGCTGGGCGGTGGAAGCTTCCCAGGGGCGGGAACCGGGGAGCGGAGACCAGGAGGAGATCTTCTTCTTTGGTATTCCGGAGCCAGGTTCCTTGATTCTGATTCCCGATGGCCGGGAGGGGCCGGTCCCCGGGGTGCACCGGGGGCCACAGGCCCCTCCGAGACCACGCCAGCCGGTGTCCCGCAGAGCCCACGGGTGGCTCTGGGCACTGCTGCCCCGCGCGGAGGTCGTTTAGCGCCTCCCCCGAGGTCCACGTTCCAGGGCCAGACCTCTAAAGCACCGAGTCTGCGTTTCAGAAGAGCACGCCGCCTGGGGCGGCGGAGGACTCCGCTCACACTGCGTGTGCAGATCCGGCTTGTGATGGCGTGCGTCAGGGCTGTGTGGGCCGCCCGGCACCTCTGGGGAGGTGGAGGCAGCACAGAGGATCCCAGTCTGACGTCAGCCCGAGGCCCTGTCTCCGAGAGGGAGAGCGGCCCGAGAGTGGTTGAGCGCTTGCCGAACACGCTCAAGGCCCCGAGTTCAACCTCCAGCGCTACAAAAAACTGTAACTCTGTGTGTGTGGGGGAGGGGTGAAGATGGGAGAAAACTGAGGGAGGCGGTAACAAGTGCGACAAGAAATGTACTCACCACCTTACATGTGTAACTGTAAACCCCCCGCCCCCCCGCAACATCACCTTGACGATAAAAATGAAATACTGTAAGGACCCACCCCAGCCATCCCAGGGGGCCATGTGGACATAGGGCAGGAGAAGGTTCATAAGGAGGTTTATGAGTGGGGCCCTATCTCCCAGGGGGAGAGGGAGCAACATGGCGGCTGCACCTTATCCAGGTGGCAGCTTCTCTGGGGCTAAAGGGGGAAGTAGAAAGGTCTCCATGGGGAGTAGGAGTGACCCATTATAGTTCTAGGGCAGGAGTTCAGGTCTGGGTGGATCTGGGGGCTCATGGGAGGAGCTGAGGACCTGGGGGGGGATGCTAACACCTTTCTTGGATACGACAGACCGCCGTGAAGCCGGCGTGACTTGCGCCGCTGCGTCTCGCCCTTCTGTCCTCCCGCGCCCCTCTCCAGGTGGTATTACAAGGCCCAGGCCACCCCACCTCCCGGCCGCATCCTTCCCTCTGCGCGGGTTCCCGGGGGCTCCCCCCTCCCTCTCCACGTTCCCGTCACCGTCCTGCCAGGCGTTTCATGGGTGTGTGGCTCTGCGTGGCTTGCTGGTCCCTTCGTGGCAGTGGCTGCTCTCTCTAGCCACATTTGGAGTTGCCTAAGAGTAATGGTCGTATCTGTACCCTGCAACCCCCATTGTCAGTCTCGCGGATATGATGGTTCAGTGTCAGCCTAATGGATCTGAAGATCCCCATCAGCCTGGGATCTGAGGGTCCCCGTCAGCCTGGTGATCTGAGGGTCCCCCGTCAGCCTGGTGATCGGAGGGTCCCCCGTCAGCCTGGGATCTGAGGGTCCCCCGTCAGCCTGGTGATCTGAGGGTCCCCTGTCAGCCTGGGATCTGACGGTCCTCTGTCAGCCTGGTGATCTGAGGGTCCCCCGTCAGCCTGGGATCTGACGGTCCTCTGTCAGCCTGGTGATCTGAGGTCCCCAGTCAGCTTGGTGATCTGAGGGTCCCCCGTCAGCCTGGGATCTGAGGGTCCCCCGTCAGCCTGGGGATCTATCTGACGGTCCCCCGTCAGCCTGGTGATCTGAGGGTCCCCCGTCAGCCTGGTGATCTGAGGGTCCCCCGTCAGCCTGGGATCTGACGGTCCCCAGTCAGCTTGGTGATCTGACGGTCCCCAGTCAGCTTGGTGATCTGAGGGTCCCCCGTCAACCTGGGATCTGAGGGTCCCCCGTCAGCCTGGGGATCTATCTGACGGTCCCCCGTCAGCCTGGTGATCTGAGGGTCCCCTCTCAGCCTGGTGATCTGAGGGTCCCCTCTCAGCCTGGTGATCTGAGGGTCCCCCGTCAGCCTGGGGATCTATCTGAGGGTCCCCCGTCAGCCTGGTGATCTGAGGGTCCCCTGTCAGCCTGGTGATCTGAGGGTCCCCTGTCAGCCTGGGATCTGAGGGTCCCCCGTCAGCCTGGTGATCTGAGGGTCCCCCATCAGCCTGGGATCTGAGGGTCCCCCGTCAGCCTGGGGATCTATCTGAGGGTCCCCCGTCAGCCTGGTGATCTGAGGGTCCCCCGTCAGCCTGGTGATCTGAGGGTCCCCCGTCAGCCTGGTGATCTGAGGGTCCCCCGTCAGCCTGGGATCTGACGGTCCCCAGTCAGCTTGGTGATCTGAGGGTCCCCAGTCAGCTTGGTGATCTGAGGGTCCCCCGTCAACCTGGGATCTGAGGGTCCCCCGTCAGCCTGGGGATCTATCTGACGGTCCCCCGTCAGCCTGGTGATCTGAGGGTCCCCTCTCAGTCTGGTGATCTGAGGGTCCCCTCTCAGCCTGGTGATCTGAGGGTCCCCCGTCAGCCTGGGGATCTATCTGAGGGTCCCCCGTCAGCCTGGTGATCTGAGGGTCCCCCGTCAGCCTGGTGATCTGAGGGTCCCCTGTCAGCCTGGGATCTGAGGGTCCCCCGTCAGCCTGGTGATCTGAGGGTCCCCCATCAGCCTGGTGATCTGAGGGTCCCCCGTCAGCCTGGGGATCTGAGGGTCCCCCGTCAGCCTGGTGATCTGACGGTCCCCCGTCAGCCTGGTGATCTGAGGGTCCCCCGTCAGCCTGGGATCTGAGGGTCCCCAGTCAGCCTGGGGATCTATCTGAGGGTCCCCCGTCAGCCTGGTGATCTGAGGGTCCCGTCAGCCTGGGATCTGAGGGTCCCCCGTCAGCCTGGGGATCTGAGGGTCCCCCGTCAGCCTGGGATCTGGGGGTCCCCCGTCAGCCTGGTGATCTGATGGTCCCGTCAGCCTGGGATCTGAGGGTCCCCCGTCAGCCTGGGATCTGAGGGTCCCCGTCAGCCTGGGATCTGAGGGTCCCCCGTCAGCCTGGTGGATCTCCTGTCAGTCTGGTGGACGTGATGATGGTCTGGTGAGTGATGGGTGCTGAACCTTATGCCCCTCCTATTGTCCCCCGCAGATGGCCTGGGGCGGGAACTCCACAACAGAACCACCTTTTCTTGTAATAAACAAGAAAAAAGACATTACAGAGCAACCTGACAAAAACTTTCATTAGTAGAGAACGGTTATTACCATCCCTTAGGGCTCACAGATCCACAATTCAACCAAGCACAGATCCACAATTTAATCAAGTACAGTGTCACGATTTGCCAAGCACAGATCCACCGCTTAATCCAATACAGAGTCACAATTTGCCAGGTACAGGTTCACCGTTTCCAAGCACAGATCCGATCCATGACTTAGCCAAGTGACATCCGTGATTCACCAAGCACAGATACGTGGTTTGATCAAGTACAGATTCGTGATTCACGAAGCACAGATCCAGCTTAATCCAGCACAGATCCGCTATTTACCGAGCACAGATCCACGGCTCAATCAGACATCGTCTGCCACAGGCTACCTTGGTGCGTTGGCTTAGTTCCCCGCGTTCCTCCGCAGTTCAGGCGTGGGTGGGTGGGCACACGCGTGTGAGCGCCGCCTGACTGTAGGCCTGTTCATTCACAGTGCTCTCCCTGTAAGGGTCTGTCCTTAGGTCTTTACCGTTGCAAGCACTTGCCCGCGCCTCCGTGTTTCCCAGGTCGCGTTGTAGCCCTGGTTGCCCCGAGGTTGGGTTAAACTCAGGCAAGACGCCCTTGAGGAAGCTTGGGGGCGGGGGGGACACCCTCCTGTCACCCGTGGAGCGTGAGGCTCGGCCGGCCACTGCCTGCGGACAGCTCCTGGGCTCAGCCAGCTCCAGGCTGCTGCCACACAGGAAGTGCAGGCGTTGTGATGTGGTGACCTCAGGCCCGTGAGCGGGAAGGGAGGGTCCCAGGGCTCGGGAAAGCGCATCTGTGCGGCCTCGCTGGCCTGGCCCTTCGCTCGCAGCACCTGGGCGGGGTGCGGGCGGTGGGGCCGGGACATCGCCGTCACCGCAGGGCCGCCCCATCTTTGCGGAAGGTTCTCCTCGGTGCTGGGCACGGAACCCCGCCTCCGCGGAGCTGGGCCGAGCCTCGCGCCCCTGCCCGGGAGGGTGCGTGCCACTGTGGGGCTCGGGCGGGGTCTCACGGGTCAGGGCCACGTGGCTGTTGTTTAGAAAGCCAGGAGGGTGGACTAGGAGCCGCGTGTCGGGGGCGACGCGGTCTGGGCATGGTGCACACCTGGTGCCCGCCGCCTGCCCCTCCCTGCTGGTTTACCCCTCATGGGCCTCTCCATCCCAGACCCGGCGTCTCTCTGTCAGAAGGGAGCTGAGGACCCAGCCCGCCGAGGGCCCCCCCCCCCCGCCCATCCTTCTTGGCGTCTTGGTGTCGTAGCCCGGCTGGGATGGAGCGGGAGGCGGGAGGCCGTTGGGCAGGCCTGGGCTGCGTGGCGCTCGCTCCTCAGCAGAGGACCGCAGCGGGACAGGAGGCCGGCAGTTGAAAGTCAGCGTGGGCAGAAAAGGCCACTAGAGCCCATCTCCAAGATAACCAGCAAAAAGCAGGGCCAGGGACGCGGCTCAGGGGGTGGAGCACCGGAGGAGCGAGCAAGCAGGCTGAGCAGGTGTGAGGCCCCCTAGTCCCAACCCCGATATTACCAAGCACGCGCACCCCCCACCCCAGCGCCACAGCGGAGTGCCTGGAGGGTCAGGGGAGGCTGGACCCGCGGGGGCCCCCGGAGCCCGGTGCTGCCCCCCTCGCGTCGGGCCAGCGGCTCACGGAAAGCGTCCTTGCGGGGGACCAGCGCCCCGCGCTTCCTCCCCAGCCCCCCGGGACTCCTGGCAGGCTGCAGAACTTCCCAGTTCGTTTCAAAAGCCGGCAGCAGCCCCTCCCTTCCTCCCCGCCTGGAGTTGTTTGTTTGAACTTGAGACTTCCTGAGGCCTGGAAGGTGTTTTTGGCCCCAGGGCGAGCGAGCGGCTCCGGAGCTTCGTCCGGCCAGGCCGGGTGGGAAGGAAGCCCCCGAGCGGGCCACGGATGGGCGGGTGCGGCCGTCCCCACGCCGGGCGCCCCCAGCCGCCCTCGACACTTCCCCCTGGGCCCTGAGGCCGGGCAGGCGCTGGCTGGGGCTTCGCGGGCCGGAGGCCGGGGGTGGGGGGGGGGCTGCCGGGCCCTCTCTCTTTCTCCTTGTGACTGGGTGAGACCCAAGGTCACCGGGACGTCTGTTCTGGCGGCTCGCGGGGCGCAGGTGCCTCCCGCGGCCGGCCACGGCCCACGCCCAGCCCCCGAGCGCCTGCCGGGGTGACCACCGTGCGACTGACCGGGTGCTGGGGAGCCAGCGCCGCCCTCGGACGACCCCATGGCGGAGAAGGGCGCGGCCAGGGGGCCCGCCCGGCGGCTGTGGTCCCTGCCCAGGAGACGCCGCCACCGCCGAGAAGCCCCAGGGTGGGGGAAGCCCGGTGAGTCTGGAGAGATGGGGTCCCCCGGGCCGGCCTGGGGGCGGGCACCTGCGTGGGCGGGCGGGCCTCTCCCGGTGGCTTCAGGCGGCTTTCCGGGGGACCCGGGGCACCCTTGCCCCGCGCGGGCTCCGAGTCCAGCGCTCTGTGCTCCGTTCCTGGTTGGCCTTTGTCCCCAGGCCGGAGGACCCGGCGGGGACCGGCTGCCCTGGCTGCGGGCCCCGTAGACACGAAGGGGAGGCAGCGGGGGTGGTTTCTGGAGGCGCCCTCTGTGGCCGGTGGGCGAGTTGGGGGGCAGGCGGCTCGGGGTGACCCCCGCATCCGGCCTGCCCTGTCTCCTCAGCTGCCCCTCTGGTGCATTTCTCCTGGGGAGTGGCCGTCTGCTCAACTGGACGGTGCAGGTTAAACCCTCGCAGCTCTCAGGGTCCTATTTCACACGTGAACTTCCAGGGGAGCCGGCGGGGCGTTCCGGGAGGGCGCGCTGCGCAGGCGGCCGTGGCTGACTCCCCTGCCGCCTCCCCGCTGGGGATCTGGACGCCGGGGTGGGAGGAATCGGGCTGACTCGGCCCCGGGCGCGGGTGGCCCTCAGGGTGTCAGAAGGTGTTCCTGGGGCACTTGAGGAGCCGAGGGGCAGTGCCGGCCCCAGGCCCCCGGCATCTGCTCCTCATGCGGGCTGGAGGGCATTTCCAGCCCTGCAGAGCACCCTGCCGCACAGGCGGGCCAAGGTTTGCCCCGGTGCCGACGGGCAGTGGGTGCTCAGGGCGCAAGTAGGAAAGCGTAGATGGGCGGACCTGACAGAGCCCGGCAGCAGCCCGCGTGCCTGGCGGTGTGTGTGTGTAGCGAGTGTGCAGGTTGCGTGCCTGGTGGCGGTGTGTGTGTGTAGCGAGTGTGCGTGTCTCCTGCGTGCCTGGTGGTGGTGTGTGTGTAGCGAGTGTGCAGGTCGTCCGCGTGCCTGGTGGTGTGTGTATAGCGAGTGTGCAGGTCGTCCGCGTGCCTGGTGGTGTGTGTGTAGCGAGTGTGCAGCTCGCCCGCGTGCCTGGTGGTGTGTGTGTGTAGCGAGTGTGCAGGTCTCCTGCGTGCCTGGTGGTGGTGTGTGTGTAGCGAGTGTGCGTGTCTCCTGCGTGCCTGGTGGTGTGTGTGTGTAGCGAGTGTGCAGGTCGTCTGCGTGCCTGGTGGTGTGTGTGTGTAGCGAGTGTGCAGGTCTCCTGCGTGCCTGGTGGTGTGTGTGTAGCGAGTGTGCAGGTCTCCTGCGTGCCTGGTGGTGTGTGTGTGTAGCGAGTGTGCAGGTCGTCTGCGTGCCTGGTGGTGTGTGTGTGTAGCGAGTGTGCAGGTCGTCTGCGTGCCTGGTGGTGGGTGTGTGTAGCGAGTGTGCAGGTCTCCTGCGTGCCTGGTGGTGTGTGTGTGTAGCGAGTGTGCAGGTCGTCTGCGTGCCTGGTGGTGTGTGTGTGTAGCGAGTGTGCAGGTCGTCTGCGTGCCTGGTGGTGGGTGTGTGTAGCGAGTGTGCAGGTCGTCTGCGTGCCTGGTGGTGTGTGTGTGTAGCGAGTGTGCAGGTCGTCTGCGTGCCTGGTGGTGTGTGTGTGTAGCGAGTGTGCGTGTCTCCTGCATGCCTGGTGGTGGTGTGTGTGTAGTGAGTGTGCAGGTCGTCTGCGTGCCTGGTGGTGTGTGTGTGTAGCGAGTGTGCAGGTCTCCTGGGTGGCTGATGGTGTGTGTGTGTAGCGAGTGTGCGTGTCTCCTGCATGCCTGGTGGTGGTGTGTGTGTAGCGAGTGTGCAGCTCGCCCGCGTGCCTGGTGGTGTGTGTGTGTAGCGAGTGTGCAGGTCTCCTGGGTGGCTGGTGGTGTGTGTGTGTAGCGAGTGTGCAGGTCTCCTGGGTGGCTGATGGTGTGTGTGTAGCGAGTGTGCAGGTCGTCTGCGTGCCTGGTGGTGGTGTGTGTGTAGCGAGTGTGCGTGTCTCCTGCATGCCTGGTGGTGGTGTGTGTGTAGCGAGTGTGCAGCTCGCCCGCGTGCCTGGTGGTGTGTGTGTGTAGCGAGTGTGCAGGTTGCCCGCGTGCCTGGCGGTGTGGGTGTGTAGCGAGTGTGCGTGTCTCCTGCGTGCCTGGCGGTGTGTGTGTGTAGTGAGTGTGCAGGTCGTCCGCGTGCCTGCGGTGTGTGTGTGTAGCGAGTGTGCGTGTCTCCTGCATGCCTGGCGGTGTGTGTGTAGCGAGTGTGCGTGTCTCCTGGGTGGCTGGCGGTGTGTGTGTAGCGAGTGTGCAGGTGGCCTGGGTGGCTGATGGTGTGTGTGTAGCGAGTGTGCAGGTCGTCTGCGTGCCTGGTGGTGGTGTGTGTGTAGCGAGTGTGCGTGTCTCCTGCGTGCCTGGTGGTGTGTGTGTGTAGCGAGTGTGCAGGTGGCCTGGGTGGTGATGTGCTCGGGGCCAGTGCCCCTCGGGGGCGTCGTCCCTGTGCGAGGCCGCGGACGCGACAGCCGCCGTGTTGTGTAACCGCAGCTGGTCCTCGAGGAAGGAGGCGTGTGCCCAGCGGCTCCCCGCCGTCCGTGTGTCTGGGCCGGAGCCGCCACAGGGTCCTTGTGCGTCGGGGACAGCTCACTAGGGATGCTGCGGGGGCCGTGGGGGAGGGTGGGGGTCCCCAGGACTCGAGGACGGGCTCGGGATGGGCAGCTCATGGCCTCCGGTCAGGCGACCCGGGGCCGTGTGCCCTGCAGGAGCAGAGCGAGGCCCGGGGCAGAGCGGCGGCCGGAGCCCACGGCCGACCCCTGGGCTCTGGGCGGTGGGCGCGTGGGGGTGGGGGAGCAGGCTGGGGGTGGGGGCTGGGCTGGACTCCGCTGGTGCTTGGTGGCCGGGAATGGACTGTTCCACTGTTCTCGTCAGCGGCTATTTTCAGTTGCCTGTGAGTAATAAAAGGCCTGAAGGATGTAAACGGCCGTGGCAGGAGCTGAGCCCCGGGCTCGGCTTCCGGGAGGAGCCTCAGGCCTGGCAGGTCCCAGGCCTCCTGTGGAGGGGCCCTGCCCTCCCCCAGCCCTCAGAGGTGCACATCCTGTACTTCATTCTCCGGAGTGTGCTGTGCCGGGGACCGTGGGGCGGTGCTGGGGGGGAGAGGGGGTGGTCCCCAGCACAGTCCCGGGGAGGGCGTGGCCTCTACGGTAGCCTCATTCCCTGCCCTTGGAGGTCAGGGTGCTGTGGACGGGTGACACCTTGTGGCCACCCTCCCCTCCTGCTCGGTCTTACCGCCAGCCTCCTGTGGAGCTGCCTGGCAGGTGGAAACTGCTTGAGATGAGGGTCTCACTAATCTCGCACCCGGGCTGACCTCTAACCTGAGTCCTTGTGTGTGTGAACCACTATACTTGGTCTTCAAAGTAGCTTTAAATGTGTACAAGCACCTGGAAAATGGTGCTGATATGGGGGCCCCTGCATCAGATAGTCCTGCAGTCAGGCAGACGGACCTGAAGTCAGTCAGACGGTCCTGCAGTCAGTCAGACGGTCCTGCAGCCAGTCAGACGGTCCTGCAGTCAGTCAGACGGTCCTGCAGTCAGTCAGACGGTCCTGCAGTCAGATTGACCTGCTGTCAGTCATATGGACATGCAGTGAGTCACATGGGCCTGCAGTCAGACGGTCCTACAGTCAGTCAGATGCTCCTAAGTCAGTCAGACGGTCCTGCAGCCAGTCAGACGGTCCTGCAGCCAGTCAGACGGTCCTGCAGTCAGTCAGACGGTCCTGCAGTCAGTCAGACGGTCCTGCAGTCAGATTGACCTGCTGTCAGTCAGATAAACCTGCAGTGAGTCACATGGGCCTGCAGTCAGATGGTCCTGCAGTCAGTCAGATGCTCCTAAGTCAGTCAGACGGTCCTGCAGTCAGTCAGACGGTCCTGCAGTCAGTCAGATTGACCTGCAGTGAGTCAGACAGTCCTGCAGTCAGTCAGACGGTCCTACAGTCAGTCAGACGGTCCTGCAGGCAGTCAGATGGTCCTGCAGCCAGTCAGACGGTCCTACAGTCAGTCAGACGGTCCTGCAGCCAGTCAGACGGTCCTGCAGTCAGTCAGACGGTCCTGCAGTCAGTCAGACGGTCCTGCAGTCAGATTGACCTGCTGTCAGTCAGATAAACCTGCAGTGAGTCACATGGGCCTGCAGTCAGATGGTCCTGCAGTCAGTCAGATGCTCCTAAGTCAGTCAGACGGTCCTGCAGTCAGTCAGACGGTCCTGCAGTCAGTCAGATTGACCTGCAGTGAGTCAGACAGTCCTGCAGCCAGTCAGACGGTCCTACAGTCAGTCAGACGGTCCTGCAGCCAGTCAGACGGTCCTGCAGTCAGTCAGACGGTCCTACAGTCAGTCAGACGGTCCTGCAGCCAGTCACATGGGCCTGCAGTGAGTCAGACGGTCCTGCAGTCAGTCAGACGGTCCTGCAGTCAGTCAGACGGTCCTGCAGCCAGTCAGATTGACCTGCAGTGAGTCAGACGGTCCTGCAGCCAGTCAGACGGTCCTGCAGTCAGTCAGACGGTCCTGCAGTCAGTCAGACGGTTCTGCAGTCAGTCAGACGGTTCTGCAGTCAGATTGACCTGCTGTCAGTCAGATGAACCTGCAGTGAGTCACATGGGCCTGCAGTCAGACGGTCCTACAGTCAGTCAGATGCTCCTAAGTCAGTCAGACGGTCCTGCAGCCAGTCAGATGGTCCTGCAGCGAGTCAGATGGTCCTGCAGTCAGTCAGACGGTCCTGCAGTGAGTCAGACGGTCCTGCAGCCAGTCAGACGGTCCTGCAGTCAGTCAGACGGTCCTGCAGTCAGTCAGACGGTCCTGCAGTCAGATTGACCTGCTGTCAGTCAGATAAACCTGCAGTGAGTCACATGGGCCTGCAGTCAGATGGTCCTGCAGTCAGTCAGATGCTCCTAAGTCAGTCAGACGGTCCTGCAGTCAGTCAGACGGTCCTGCAGTCAGTCAGATTGACCTGCAGTGAGTCAGACAGTCCTGCAGTCAGTCAGACGGTCCTGCAGTCAGTCAGATTGACCTGCAGTGAGTCAGATGGTCCTGCAGCCAGTCAGACCGTCCTACAGTCAGTCAGACGGTCCTGCAGTCAGTCAGATTGACCTGCAGTGAGTCAGACGGTCCTGCAGCCAGTCAGACAGTCCTACAGTCAGTCAGACGGTCCTGCAGCCAGTCAGACGGTCCTACAGTCAGTCAGACGGTCCTGCAGTCAGTCAGACGGTCCTACAGTCAGTCAGACGGTCCTGCAGCCAGTCAGACGGTCCTGCAGCCAGTCACATGGGCCTGCAGTGAGTCAGACGGTCCTGCAGCCAGTCAGACGGTCCTGAAATAGACTCATGTTCACAGGCTTGGTTCCTGTGTCCTCAGAAGGTACAAAAGACAGAAAGGCAGTTTTCAGCTCGACTGTTGCTGGTTCGTCTTTAGAACTGGCCGGCAGGAGTGAGCGGGGGTCGGAATGGCAGCGGCAGCTTGCTGTCATTCACGGGGGGTGGGGTGGGGTGGGTGTGTTCCAGGGAAGGTGGGGAGAGAGACGTTCTGTGACTGCACACGTTGGACTCTCGTGTGAGGAGCGGTCTAGAGAAATCTAGTGGTGGTGACCGTGCTGGCAGGTTCAGGCCGGGCGATCGCAGTCAGCTCCTGGCTGCCCAGCCCCTTCCTGCGGGTCCCTCGAGGGCCTCTCTGCTCAGGTGGAGAACGATGCCCGGCCCGGGGCTGTCCCCAGCCGCGCCCCCGTCGGCAGGCCCGGCCCCAGCCACCTCCCCGGGTGCCTCTAGGTGCAGAGAACGGCTGGATTCTCCCAGGCCCCGCCGCGCGAGTGTAAATAGGCAGGGCGGAGCCAGGGCAAGGGGAAGTTCGCCGGGAGCACCTGCCCTTTGAGCTGCATCCTGGTTGACGGCGAGCGAGAGCCGGGCGGAGCTGCACCCGCGGATGCCGGGCCCCGGGGGGCCCGCGGCAGCCCAGGGGCGCATGGCCCGCAGACCGGCCGCGCGCGTCTCCGTGGCAGAAATGAAGAGCTACTACGTCTACTCCGAGTGGTGCTCCTGGCTGTGCTCCGCGGCCGAGGGTGAGCGTTCCCCGCGGGGAGGAGAAGGGGGTGCGGCGTGGCGGGAGGGGGGGGGCCCGCAGGGTGACGTGGGGAGAGGACAAGGGACAGTGTCCCTCTGGGCTTCCCGCAGAGCCCTCGGTGGCCAGGCCTCGGGGCGCGGCCCGGGTGGCCAGTCTGGGGGGCTCTGCTACCCCGGCTCCGGCACCCCTGTGACAGAGTGCCGCTGCGTGGCCCTTCCTGCCGAGTGTGCCTCTCCCCGTGTCTCACGGAGGGCCTGGCTTCCTCTCCTGGTTCCGGGGGGGGCCGCTGTCCACGCGCTGTCCACGGGGTGGTGAGGCCGGCGGAGGGCACCGCGTCCGCCTGCTGTGGCCCTGGGCCCGGTGGACGGGTCCTGACGCTCAGAGTCCTCACTCCCCCGTCGGGAGAGAGCGAGGGCCTGGGAGGGGACCTGGGGCAGGGGAGACACCACGGCGTGCCCACAGGTGCCCACGGGCACACGGACCCCCCCTCCACCTCCCCGCCTCCTAAGCGTGGAAGTCGGTGTTTTCCCTTGGTGGCGCCAAGGACACGAAGCTGCCGTGTGCGTGGAGTCTCCGTGGGGAAGTGAAGGTGCTGGGCTCTCTACTTGCCGTCTGCGCACCCCGTCCGTGCCCCGGGCGGGCAGGGCCGCGGCCGGCGGGGGTGCGGGCACGCCGTGGCTGTGCGGGCGGCGTGGCACTCCGGGGCCGCACGCTCGAGAGGGTGCTGACGGAGCCGCACCGACCGGGGAGAGCAGCCCTTCCCGCACCTCGCCGGCATCTAGCTGCGTTGCTCTTACTCCGCGGAGAGGCAGAGCGGGGCCGGGGGCCACGGCTGCTTTGAGGGGGGAGGCCCCCAGGGAGGCGGGCGAGGCTCCGTGGGCGGGGGTGACCACCCCGGCCGGCTCAGCTTTGAGGGGGGAGGCCCCCGGGGAGGCGGGCGAGGCTCCGTGGGCGCGGTGACCACCCCGGCCGGCTCTGCGCGCCCTGACAGCTGCTCACTGTTTGCCTTGGGGGCACGGCTGCCGGCCTGGGCTTTGCGTTTGCGTTCCTCCTCTGCTATCTTTGTTTTTCCTCCTGTGATTCGGCGAGCACGGGCGGGGGGGGAGGGGGGGCAGGGAGGGGGGGGAGCACCCTCTGCCGCCCTGGACGCATCGTGGTGTAGAGCACAGCCGTCGCCTGACACCGGTGGGTTGTGGGTAGGCCTCTTCCTCCCGGCCTGGTGGAGGAGTGTGTGTGTGCGTGTGTGTGCGTGTGTGTGTGTGCGTGTGTGTGTGGGGGGGGGGGCATGGGGACGTGGAGGGGGCCCCACGGTGGGGTGCTCCCCCGGGGCTCCTGGGGCGGGAGAGACTGCATCTCCTGGGAAATCTGAGTTTCCGTGGACAGAAGGTAAAGAACCCAAAGAACCCAGTAATACACCCAGCACCGTGGCGCGTCCCGCGCGTGCCGCCGCCCCTCCGCGGGGAAGACGTTTCTGCAGACCCCCTGAGATGCACAGAGCTCCACGCGAAGAGGGCACCTCCCTTCCACAACCGCCGAGAAGCTGCCCCGCGCGCGCCTCTCTAGGTCTCCGGTGCACAGACGGGGCCAGACTTTCAGAAACAGGAGCTGTTCTGTGTTCAGCTAATGATACGTGGACAGGATTCTCAAGGCCTCGTCCTTTCCACCCATTCATTCATTCATTCATTCATTCATTCACTCACTCACCCGAGAAGCAGCCTCGGTGTGCGTTGCCAGGCCCTGTGGGGCGACTAGAGAGTGTGAATTGCGCCTGTGCTGTCCAACGCTCACACCCGTCATCCTGGCTACTTAGAGGCTCGGGACGGGGAGGCCGGTGGCTCGGCTCCGGGACGGGAGGCTGGAGGCTCGGGACGGGAGGCTGGTGGCTCGGGGCGGCGCAGGCGCAGGCAGGCGGGCTAGAGGGCTCGTGAGCTCTGTCCTCAGCCCGTAGCAGCTGGCTGCGGGTGTGCTGCTGGCATCCCCGGCTACGTGGAGGCCCAGCCTTGGAGGACGGGGCGCTCCAGGCCCACCTAGACGGAAAGGGTGTGAGACTCCGTCTCCGTGGAGGAAAGCCGGGCGCTGCCCCCCCAGATCAGTCCTGTTCTCGTGAAAAGTTGTATCGTGTGGAGAGTGACAGGCCGCAAGCCCAGCCGGGGGCCCCCGGCCGGCTCCCTTCCCCCCCGGGCCTGCCTGGCGGACGCGGGGCAGTACACAAGCGCGTACCCGGACACAGCAGCTCCCTGCTGGCGCCTGCCCCGCCCTGCACCTGGCCAGCAGGGGCAGCGTCAACGGCAGCACCCGGCTGCTCCCCCGCCGTCTCCCACCCCTGAGCTGGAGGACCGTCTCCCCACCACGCCCTGTCTGGCTGCTGCCTCAGGGAGCCCTGCTCACGCTCCATGGGCCTGATCCTGCTGGAGGGCCCCGGCCCCCGCGAGAGGACCCCGACGCCCACCGGAGGACCCCGACGCCCACCAGAGGACCCCCGACGCCCCACCGGAGGACCCCGACACCCACCAGAGGACCCGTACGCCCACCGGAGGACCCCGACCCCCACCGGAGGACCCCGACGCCCACCAGAGGACCCCTATGCCCACCGGAGGACCCCGACGCCCACCGGAGGACCCCTATGCCCACCGGAGGACCCTGACGCCCACCGGAGGACCCCGACCCCCACCGGAGGACCCCGACGCCCACCGAGGACCCTGACGCCCACCGGAGGACCCCGACGCCCACCTGAGGACCCCGACGCCCACTGGAGGATCCTGACCCCCTGGAGGGACCCTGACGCCCACCGGAGGACCCCGACGCCCACCGGAGGACCCCGACCCCCACCGGAGGACCCCGACCCCCACCGGAGGACCCCGACGCCCACCGGAGGATCCTGATGCCCACCGGAGGACCCTGACCCCCACTGGAGGACCCCGACCCCCACCGGAGGACCCCGACCCCCACCGGAGGACCCCCGACCCCCCACCGGAGGACCCTGACCCCCACCGGAGGACCCCGACGCCCACCGGAGGACCCTGACGCCCACCGGAGGATCCTGACCCCCACTGGAGGATCCTGACCCCCACCGGAGGATCCTGACCCCCACCGGAGGACCCTGACCTCATTAGAGGATCATGACCCCCCACCGGAGGATCCTGACCACCAGTGGAGGACCCTGACCCCTGCCAAAGGATCCTGACCCTCCTTGGATGATCTTGACCACCATGGGAAGATCCTGACCCCCACCGGAGGACCCTGACCCCCACCGGAGGACCCCGACCCCCACCGGAGGAACCTGACCCCCACCGGAGGACCCTGATGCCCACCGGAGGACCCTGACCCCCACCGGAGGACCCCGACGCCCACCGGAGGACCCCGACGCCCACTGGAGGACCCCAACCCCCACCGGAGGACCCCGACGCCCACCGGAGGACCCCGACACCCACCGGAGGACCCCGACCCCCACCGGAGGACCCCGACCCCCTGGAGGACCCCGACCCCCTGGAGGACCCCGACCCCCACCGGAGGACCCTGATCCCCTGGAGGACCCTGACCCCCTGGAGGATCCTGACCCACCGGAGGACCCTGACCCCCTGGGAGGCGTCCTCCAGAGCACGCACTCGACCTTGCAGGCACGTTCTCTGGGAATGTGGCTCAGGCAGCAGGTTTTATAGAGCATGATTTCACGAGAATGCGGGGGAATCTCATCGGAGGTTACACGCGGCATAAGCACAGCCAGGTGTAACAGCACTCTCCTGTAAGCCCAGCACTCAGAAGGCCAAGAAGGAGAAGGAAGATGGTGCAGCCCAGACAAGCCTGGGCTTTCTTAGCAAGTTCCTGCCTTAAAAACAACTAATCAGATGTAAAAATCAGGCAAAGTTGCAAGCACTTCCCGGATTCATCAGCAACGACGATGGGTTAGGGGGTGCTGGGCATCAGACAGAGTCTGCGCTTACACCGAGCCTCCTTTTTACCACTTATGACCCCATTTCTCACATACCACAGAGGGCTGGCCTTGGTGCCCAGGCCTCACTGTGAGTGGAATGACCTTGGTGCCCAGGGCTCACTGTGAGTGGAATGACCTTGGTGCCCAGGGCTCACTCTGAGTGGAATGACCTTGGTGCCCAGGGCTCACTGTGAGTGGAATGACCTTGGTGCCCAGGCCTCACTGTGAGTGGAATGACCTTGGTGCCCAGGGCTCACTCTGAGTGGAATGACCTTGGTGCCCAGGGCTCACTCTGAGTGGAATGACCTTGGTGCCCAGGCCTCACTGTGAGTGGAATGACCTTGGTGCCCAGGCCTCACTGTGAGTGGAATGACCTTGGTGCCCAGGGCTCACTGTGCGTGGAATGACCTTGGTGCCCAGGGCTCACTTGCCCGAGGCCCCAGGACTCAAGGAAGTCACTTACTGCACGAGTGGGGCGTGGCTTGTTCTGGTCTCCAGGAGTCCCTGTCAGCAGACCCTTCCCGCATCCTGTGACCTGCTGTGTTTACTCTGTTTCTTTACACAAGGAGAGTGGATTCCTATGGGCAGACATTGGTCAAGCTGAGGAGCAAGATGGACCTGGCCTAGACTGCACTGTGCGCTCGGCCACAAGGTCAAATCTGAGCTTAAAACTCACTCACCCATGAGTACAGTCATGCCAGGGAGGCCCTGCGCCCGGCACCCTCCGGCTGCCCCGCGGGAGTCTCCAGGAATGCGTCCCCCCTCATGCCCGTGCTCCCGGGGGCTGAGAGTGCCAGCCGGGGCTCAGCCCACGGAAGCAGAAGTGGGGCTGCCTGGCTGAGCCCACAGAGCAGCGAGGAGGAAGCAGGTTTCTCAGTGGATCCCGTTTTTCACCAAGCTGGCATTGATGCTGTGTTTGGGGAGGGGCGTGGTGCTTGCTTTGCCCTCCCCCTCTTGTTCTCTTGTTTCTCGGAGACTCCACGGTGAATTCGTGGAGCTTTATCGCACTGGGACTTCAGTCTGAATGCAGACCTCAGTAGAAGGTCAGTAACAGGAGAAGCCTCCCTCCACCTCTGGTTTCCACACTCACTGACTCGTGAGTTGTGTTTGAGCTCTGAACAAGATAAAAGGACCTGGACATCCGTGCGCCTCTCACAGGGCCCCCTGCGGAGATCAGAACAGGGTCAAGTCCTCATTTCCCGCGGCAACGTGGCTTCGGCCTTCACCGAGCACGGGCCAGGCGCCAGGCCGCGCTGCTACTCGCGTCCAGAGAAGGTTCCTGTTCTTACAGGAGAGGTGGTTGGGTTTGGGGGAGTCACCCAGGCTGAGGCTGGAGAGGATCTGGGGGTGGGGGTGGGGGACAGACACCTCCACAAAGCGTGTCACGTGCTAGTGTGGACCCAGAGCAGCGGTGCCGCCTGACAGCAGGGTGGGCTGACGGGGAGCTATCCTAGCGGGCAAGGGGCTTCAATTTCAGTCCAGGACCTTGACTCAACCACAGAGACCACCATGGAGCCTTACACAGAGATGGGACCTGAAACTTCTCTCTCACCGAAGACGTCTGGGAACTGTGTACTCCCTTAGGCCCTGGGTCACCCAGCCCAGCAGCAGGTCCCATGACCCGGTCCTCGGAGTGGCAGAACACCAGCCTGTGTGCTGTGGGGTGTCCGGTGACACAAAGGCTGCTACGGTGTTCCTGGGCTCACAGACAAGAGGCACTTCTTGAGAGATAACCCAGAGCAAACACAGCAAGGAACAGGGGACCCCAGACGGAGGACGGCGAGGGCAGGGCTAAAGGTTGAGTCACACCAGTGAAGAAAAGATGGCGTTTCAGTGTGGGGTGGTGGAATGTGAACCTTGGAGTGTGGTATAAAATAAGAATCCCAACCCAGGACCAGTCAAGCAGAGGGGCTATGGCAAGCCTGAGGAATGTGGTGTGCAATCCAGGAAGTCACACCAAAGATGAAGACTGACGCATCCAATCCATGAAGTCACGCAGGGGTAAAGACTGGTGCATGCAGTCCAGGAAGTCACGCCAGGGACAAAGACTGGCGCATGCAATCCAGGAAGTCACACCAGGGACAGAGACTGGCGCATGCAATCCAGGAAGTCACACCAGGGACAGAGACTGGTGCATGCAATCCAGGAAGTCACACCAGGGACAGAGACTGGTGCATGCAGTCCAGGAAGTCACACCAGGGACAAAGACTGGCGCATGCAATCCAGGAAGTCACACCAGGGACAAAGACTGGTGCATGCAATCCAGGAAGTCACACCAGGAATGAAGGCTGACGCATGCAATCCAGGAAGTCACACCAGGGACAAAGACTGGCGCATGCAATCCAGGAAGTCACACCAGGAATGAAGGCTGGCGCATGCAGTCCAGGAAGTCACGCAGGGCTGAAGGCTGGCGCGTGCTCTTGGAGCCAGCCAGGAGCTGGGCCTCCAGGCAAGGAAGGGGCCATGGGGAAACAGCACCTGCTCAACACCTTGCTCCAAAGGCCAGGGAAGATGGCTCCAGACCACCTCTTTTTTCTTGATTAAAAAAGTGTGTGAACCTGGGGCGCTGGTGGCTCACACAAGCCGTGCGGTGTGAACATGGGAACTGGTGGCTGACACCTGGTGGATGGTGTGAAGCTGGGCGCTGGTGGCTCACACCTGGTGGGAGGTGTGAAGCTGGGCGCTGGTGGCTCACACCTGGTAGACGGTGTGAAGCTGGGGGCTGGGGGCTCACACCTGGTAGACGGTGTGAAGCTGGGCGCTGGTGGCTCACACCTGCTGGGGCGGTGTGAAGCTGGGGGCTGGTGGCTCACACCTGGTGGGAGGTGTGAAGCTGGGCGCTGGTGGCTCACACCTGGTAGACGGTGTGAAGCTGGGCGCTGGTGGCTGACACCTGCTGGGCGGTGTGAAGCTGGGTGCTGGTGGCTCACACCTGGTAGACGGTGTGAAGCTGGGCGCTGGTGGCTCACACCTGGTGGGAGGTGTGAAGCTGGGCGCTGGTGGCTCACACCTGGTAGACGGTGTGAAGCTGGGCGCTGGTGGCTCACACCTGGTAGACGGTGTGAAGCTGGGCGCTGGTGGCTCACACCTGGTAGACGGTGTGAAGCTGGGCGCTGGTGGCTCACACCTGCTGGGGCGGTGTGAAGCTGGGCGCTGGTGGCTCACACCTGGTGGGCAGTGTGAAGCTGGGTGCTGGTGGCTCACACCTGGTGGGAGGTGTGAAGCTGTGAACTGGTGGCTCACACCTGCTGGGCGGTGTGAAGCTGGGTGCTGGTGGCTCACACCTGCTGGGGCGGTGTGAAGCTGGGGGCTGGTGGCTCACACCTGGTGGGCGGTGTGAAGCTGGGTGCTGGTGGCTCACACCTGGTGGGCGGTGTGAAGCTGGGTGCTGGTGGCTCACACCTGGTGGGCGGTGTGAAGCTGGGTGCTGGTGGCTCACACCTGGTAGATGGTGTGAAGCTGGGCGCTGGTGGCTCACACCTGCTGGGTGGTTTGAAGCTGGGTGCTGGTGGCTCACACCTGGTGGGCGGTGTGAAGCTGGGCGCTGGTGGCTCACACCTGCTGGGCGGTGTGAAGCTGGGGGCTGGTGGCTCACACCTGCTGGGGCGGTGTGAAGCTGGGTGCTGGTGGCTCACACCTGCTGGGGCGGTGTGAAGCTGGGCGCTGGTGGCTCACACCTGGTAGACGGTGTGAAGCTGGGCGCTGGTGGCTGACACCTGCTGGGCGGTGTGAAGCTGGGTGCTGGTGGCTCACACCTGGTAGACGGTGTGAAGCTGGGCGCTGGTGGCTCACACCTGGTGGGAGGTGTGAAGCTGGGCGCTGGTGGCTCACACCTGGTAGACGGTGTGAAGCTGGGCGCTGGTGGCTCACACCTGGTAGACGGTGTGAAGCTGGGCGCTGGTGGCTCACACCTGGTAGACGGTGTGAAGCTGGGCGCTGGTGGCTCACACCTGCTGGGGCGGTGTGAAGCTGGGCGCTGGTGGCTCACACCTGGTGGGCAGTGTGAAGCTGGGTGCTGGTGGCTCACACCTGGTGGGAGGTGTGAAGCTGTGAACTGGTGGCTCACACCTGCTGGGCGGTGTGAAGCTGGGTGCTGGTGGCTCACACCTGCTGGGGCGGTGTGAAGCTGGGGGCTGGTGGCTCACACCTGGTGGGCGGTGTGAAGCTGGGTGCTGGTGGCTCACACCTGGTGGGCGGTGTGAAGCTGGGTGCTGGTGGCTCACACCTGGTGGGCGGTGTGAAGCTGGGTGCTGGTGGCTCACACCTGGTAGATGGTGTGAAGCTGGGCGCTGGTGGCTCACACCTGCTGGGTGGTTTGAAGCTGGGTGCTGGTGGCTCACACCTGGTGGGCGGTGTGAAGCTGGGCGCTGGTGGCTCACACCTGCTGGGCGGTGTGAAGCTGGGGGCTGGTGGCTCACACCTGGTGGACGGTGTGAAGCTGGGGGCTGGTGGTTCACACCTGGTGGACGGTGTGAAGCTGGGCGCTGGTGGCTCACACCTGGTAGACGGTGTGAAGCTGGGCGCTGGTGGCTCACACCTGGTAGACGGTGTGAAGCTGGGCGCTGGTGGCTCACACCTGGTGGGCGGTGTGAAGCTGGGCGCTGGAGGCTCACACCTGGTAGACGGTGTGAAGCTGGGCGCTGGTGGCTCACACCTGGTGGGCGGTGTGAAGCTGGGCGCTGGTGGCTCACACCTGGTGGGCAGTGTGAAGCTGGGCGCTGGTGGCTCACACCTGGTAGACGGTGTGAAGCTGGGTGCTGGTGGCTCACACCTGGTGGGCGGTGTGAAGCTGGGCGCTGGTGGCTCACACCAGGTGGGCCGCGTGGGCCTCCTGACTGGCTGCCGCACCTTTGTAGTGAATATGCCGCGATCTGGGTCTTTCACCCGAAGGCAGTGCAAGCATTTAAATACGTAAGCGGCATTTTCCCACCCCCGACGCTTGTACGAGCGTGGCTGACAGGGTGCCGTGAAAGTCATTTCCTGTGGGTCTCCAGAGCAGCCGCACAGCCAGACCAGAGTCTGGGCCCATGGGAGCAGCCCTGCCCCGGGGGCAGCCCCGCACCTGGTGTCCATGCCCCACACGCCTGCTCTTGTGTGCCGTGTGCGTGGGTGTGCGTGGGTGTGCATGGGTGTGGTGGGGGTGTGTGTGTGTGTGTGTGCACACCAGTACTGGCCCTTGAACCCAGGTCCCGGCTGCTTTTTTCACTCAAGGCTGGCGCTCTACCAATTGAGCCACAGCTCTACTTCTGGCTTTTTTTTGGTGTTGATTTTTGGGGTTTTTTTTGGCGACTAATGAAGACTCGACCTTGGTGGACTTTCCTTCCTGGCTGGCTTTGAACCTCCGCCGGGATCTCTGACACGCACGGAGGGCCCCCCTGCCTTCCCGGGCAACCCGTGGAAACCTCGCGGAGGTGTCCGTGGCACGACACACTTGAGTGCACACCTCCTCCCTCCGCCGCCCGCCGCTGCCCGGAGCCACGCCGAGCCGGCCCGGCCCGGAGCCTCGTCCTGGGAGACCCAGGCAGAGCAGCGCCCCCAGCATCGAGTCCCCCCCCCCCCCCCCCCGGAGCACAGGTGTGCTGTCGGGACCCCGTCCCCAGCCCAGACTCGTGAGGTGTGGGCGAGTGGGTCCCCGACGCCTGGCGGAGACCTCGGGGCCCGGGGCAGGACCTCGGGCGGGGCCCCCCCGGCCCCTCAGGGCCCGCAGAGCCCCGGGGTCCAGGTGCGGCCACAC
The DNA here is from genome assembly GCF_023159225.1 of Perognathus longimembris pacificus. Taxonomy (NCBI): domain Eukaryota; kingdom Metazoa; phylum Chordata; class Mammalia; order Rodentia; family Heteromyidae; genus Perognathus; species Perognathus longimembris. The sequence continues at coordinate 184,429 of NW_025961263.1, read as the reverse complement.
CGGGCGTGGCCTGCTTCCGCGGCCTTCTATTTGACTGTGGTTCCGCCTGTGTTTGCTCTGTGTGTTCTCATCAGCCTGCAGCTGCTGGCTCCAGACGGGCCGACGAGGCCTGCAGACGGTGGCTGGTCATCAGAGGACAGGGACACGGGAGACTCTGTTCCGAGGGACCGGATGGGGAGCTGCCTGCCCGGCTTCCTGGTCCGCGTGTGGCTGGTCAGAAGGTGCCGAGCGCCCCTCCCTGAGGGCAGGCTCCGCTCAGCGCCGTGGCTTCCCGTGGCCAGCGTCCGGGGCCTGGCGTTGAGTTTCACGAGGCCCTGGGTGCGTTGGGGCTCGGCGTGGCGCTGCAGCCTCTCTGTGCTGGTGTTCCCGGGTCGTTGCGGGCGGCTGTCCCTTCTGCAGGTGTTCACCCGGGGGTGAGGCGCGGGGCCTGGCCTGCGGTGAACGTGCGCGGCCCCTCCGCCCTGTTAATCTCCGTAATCCCCAGGCCCGGGAGGCCGCTGCTGCCGTCACGTGCACGGACACCTGAGAACAGTACACGGCACAGAGCAGAGCGGAGACTCGGGGTCTGCAGCTCGGCGGGGGCGGCGGGGGGCCGGGGGGGGCAGCGGGGGGGGCCCCCGGGGGACAGGCGTTCCCAGCGCGACCGACCCGAGGGGCTGGGCTCCGGCGCCCTCCCGCGCTAGCAGGTTTGGAACGGCTGGAGACGGGCCGAGGCGCTCTCCGCCTGGCCCCTGGCGGGGGAAGGGCACCCGGGGCTGCACAGCCATGCTGCCCCGCTGCCCCCGGGGGGGAGAGGTGGGTTTGCCCCCCACCTGGCCGGGAGGAAAGCCAGACCTCCCCCACCCAGGGCTTGGGGACGGGGAGCACTGGCCCGCGTTTGGGGGGGGGGGGCGGGGGCGGGGAGAGAATGTCGTTTTCCTCCCTGAAGTTTTGGGTCCGGAGGTCAGGTCTCGATCCTGACGGGCCGGCTGTCAGCCGGAACGTGCTGTGTGCCATCCTCAGGGAGGTCTGTGTGAGCATTGTCCTTTAGAAGCTTCAGACCTGGGGCCCGAGGTCGGCAAGCGGCAGGTGGGCAGCCACCTCTCCCCTCCCCCAGGAAGCCTCCCCACGGGAGAGGGAGGGAGGAGAGGGGGGAGAGAGGGGGAGAGGGCGGCGGCGTCCTGGAGGCGTGGCCCCTCGGCTCCGCGCCCAGCCTCGCCAGGACAAAGGGTCCCGTCGCTCACGGGGGTCCCAGGCCCGAGCTGTGCACACCCAGCGCCAGGAGGGCAAGAGAACTAGCGCACACTTCCACGTGCGGGTGGAGAGAGTCACGGGAGCAGCTGGACCCCAGAGAGAGGGCGTGGGGGTCTGGGGACAGCCCCCCAGAAACCAGACCTCAGGGGACGGAATGGAGGGCTCGGGGTCCCCCCCACAGGCACCAGAACCCCAGCTCCCCCGCGCCGGGCCCCTGCGGCGCGAGGACTCACCCTTCTCTCAGACTCCCCTCGGGTTCCGGGGCTCCGCTCCGGCCCCCACATCGGTGACCTCGGGCCCCCTCGGAACTTACGAACCGAGGCTCGGGGACCCCCGTGCGGCCCGCAGAGCCAAGCCCCGCCCCCCCCCGGGCCTCCTGGATCCCCCGGGCTGCGGGGTCGGTCTGCCCTGGACAGGCAGAGCTCCCGGCTCCCTCGCACGCCGCCTCTCCCGGCCCACCGTCCTCACGGCCGGTGACGCGCGAGAGCCGCGAGACCCTCGCTCCCGGTGAGCGGGCACACACACGCGCGCACACGTTCACACACGTGTGAATGCACACACAGGCCCCCCTCCAGAGCAGGTGCCACAGGCAGGTACAGACACAGACGCGTGTGCACACACGCGTACACGCACACACAGGCCCCCCCACCCAGAGTGGGTGTCACGAGAGGCTCGGGCACGCGTGCACACACACGCGTGCACACACCCAGGACCCTCAGCCCCGGGGGTGTCACCGGCAGGCGTAAGCCCTGGGGCTGGGGGCTGGGCTCCCCGAGGCTCACGGGGCCTGGGCTGAGCCAGGGCCCCCGCAGGGAGGGTCCAGACAGGCAACCGGGGCGCCCGGAGCTGCTGCTGGGAGCGCAGCCGCCGCCAGGCTTTCAAGAGTTAACGTCTGCAGGATCAGGGAGCCGCGCCGCTCCTTAATCAGGGACATCGTACGTCAAGCCCTGGGAGGAGGCAGCAGCCGCGTCCTCCCGGCTGGCGAGCCCGCGAAGCCGCCGTGCCCCGCACAGGCAGCCCAAGATGGAGCTGGGCTGCCTTCCTCTGTGTGCCCCAGGTGGGCGTTCCGGGAGACAGGTCCCCAGCTCCTGACGGACGGACGGCCGCTGCGGGTGACATGGTGGCGGCATGACGTTGAGCCTCCTGTCGCTCTTGTCCCGGGACACCGCGGCCCTGTGGCTCCTGCTGAAGGCCAGCGCAGGTGCGTGGGGCACCAGGGCCCTTGTCTGTGGGGTGGCGGCGTGGGGGGGGGGGGGGACGGGAGGGCGGGCGGGAGGGGCCCTGGGCCGGGCTCACGGGTAAATGACAGGGTTGCGGCGGGCAGGGGGGTGGGTGGTGCCGGCGGGTCGGAGAGGGAGCCGCCGCACGCTCAGGGTTGGGGTAGGGCACCTCGGCCGTGGTCTGGACTGGCCTGCCTGCACCCCCATCCTCAGGAGCCCCGGGAGCCCCCCGTATCCGCTCCTTGAACGGAGGCACGCGTACCTGCACGGGGGGCAGGGCAGGAGCCGGGGCTCCCCGGGGCTCCTTTGTTTGGCATTGCGTCTGCACGGGCGGCCGCAGGTTAGCCAGGGCCAGGCCGGCTGGGAGTGTCGTCCCCAGCGCCCGCCGGCTCTGCCTCAGAGGGAGCCGCGCTGGGGACTGGGAACAAGGGCGTGGAGAAGGGGACACGGCCGCCCGGCCGGGGCGCCGACCCGGCGTGCCGAGAGGAAGTGGTCCTTTCAGAGGCAGGGGGGAAGGAAGCGCGTTGGGAGGCGGCGGCGGCGTGCAGTCATTGTGTTCCAGGGGGCCTTTCTGCCCGGCGGCGTGGTGAACGAGGCGTGCCGGCTGGCCGGGTCTTTCCGTGAACGGAACCTCAGCTGTCAGCCGTGACAAGTAAACACGGAAAGTTTGCCATTTTAAAACGAAACAACCCGTGTGATGAATGGTGCATTACAGGGGCGGGTGGGGGCGGGGGCGGGGGGGGCAGGTCCCAGCCTCCCGCCGGCCCCGCCCCCTCCCTCCCCCCTCCCCCTCCCTCCCTCCCTCTCCTTCTTGTCTGTCTGTCTCAGAATCTATGACTTCAAGGCATCCCCTTGTCTCTCTCTGTTTCTCTGCCTCTCTACCAGTCTGCTTTTCTGTCTGTCTGTCTCTTTCACACACACACACACACACACACACACACACACACTCACACCCCACCAGTGGCTCCGCTCAGCTCTGTGCCGCTGTGCGCCTCCTCCTCCCCGTGGGTCATCTTTCGCCGGTACCCTGGCGAGCCCGGCCTTCCTCTCCACGCTCCTGCCCGTGGCGGTGGTTTGTCTGAGGTGTTGCGTGAGTGCTGGTGCAGCTTCCCCTTTGCCCCTTCCGGAGAGCCACCCAGCTCCCGCGAGCCCCACGGAGGACGCGCCTCTGTTGGGGTCATTCGTGTCTTTCTGGGCTTTAATGGAATGGTTTTATTTTCCTGTTAGCAAATACTTAATTCTTGAGATGTTAAGAAAAGGAGAAAGCCACAAAAGTAGGTCATCAAAATCTCCTTTTCTAGGGCTGGGGATGTGGCCTAGTGGCAACAGCGCTTGCCTCGTATACATGAAGCCCTGGGTTCGATTCCTCAGCACCACATATATAGAAAACGGCCAGAAGTGGCGCTGTGGCTCACGTGGCAGAAGCCAGGGACAGTGCTCAGGCCCTGAGTTCAAGGCCCAGGACTGGCAAAAAAAAAAAAACTCCTTTTCTAAAGAACAGTGGATGGTGTGCAGGTAATGGGTGACACGCGTGTGGTGCGTGCGTGTGGCCTGTGTGTGGCCGGGGCGCGTGCTGTGCACACCCTTCCTGTAAGAGTCCGCTGGCCCGCACAGGCCTGGGTAGGATGTGGAGACTGCCGTCGGCCTAGGACGTCCGGGCCTGGCGTGAGCTGGGACGGCCTGGCGGAGGGTCCCTGCACACGGAGTCCCTGTGCCTGGAGGAGGGCGGGCAGGTGCGGTGTGGCCCGGCGGGGGCAGCGGACCGCGCAGGCTTTGCTCAGGCTGCTGTGCGTTGTAGCTGCAACTCCACAAGGAGCTTCCAAACGGGGCAAGCCCTGTGGTTGGCTTTGCACTGTGCCGTGGTCTGGTTGTTGAGCCGCCCTGTGGTTGGGATTGTGCCGTGGTCTGGTTGTTGAGCCGCCCCGTGGTTGGGATTGTGCCGTGGTCTGGCTGTTGAGCTGCCCTGTGGTTGGGTTTGCGCTGTGCTGTGGTCTGGTTGTTGAGTAACCCCGTGATTGGGTTTGCGCTGTGCTGTGGTCTGGTTGTTGAGCCGCCCCGTGGTTGGGATTGTGCCGTGGTCTGGTTGTTGAGCAGCCCCGTGGTTTGCGCTGTGGTCTGGTTGTTGAGCAGCCCCGTGGTTGGGTTTGCGCTGTGCCGTGGTCTGGTTGTTGAGCAGCCCCGTGGTTGGGATTGTGCTGTGGTCTGGCTGTTGAGTAGCCCCGTGGTTGGGTTTGCGCTGTGCTGTGGTCTGGTTGTTGAGCCGCCCCGTGGTTGGGATTGTGCCGTGGTCTGGTTGTTGAGCCGCCCCGTGGTTGGGATTGTGCCGTGGTCTGGTTGTTGAGCAGCCCCGTGGTTTGCGCTGTGGTCTGGTTGTTGAGTAGCCCCGTGGTTGGATTTGCGCTGTGCCGTGGTCTGGTTGTTGAGCAGCCCCGTGGTTGGGTTTGCGCTGTGCCGTGGTCTGGTTGTTGAGCCGCCCCGTGGTTGGGTTTGCGCTGTGCCGTGGTCTGGTTGTTGAGCAGCCCCGTGGTTGGGTTTGCGCTGTGCCGTGGTCTGGCTGTTGAGCTGCCCTGTGGTTGGGTTTGCGCTGTGCCGTGGTCTGGCTGTTGAGTAGCCCCGTGGTTGGGTTTGCGCTGTGCCGTGGTCTGGCTGTTGAGCAGCCCCGTGGTTGGGATTTGCTGTGCCGTGGTCTGGCTGTTGAGTAGCCCCGTGGTTGGGTTTGCGCTGTGCCGTGGTCTGGCTGTTGAGCTGCCCTGTGGTTGGGTTTGCGCTGTGCCGTGGTCTGGCTGTTGAGTAGCCCCGTGGTTGGGTTTGCGCTGTGCCGTGGTCTGGTTGTTGAGCAGCCCCGTGGTTGGGTTTGCGCTGTGCTGTGGTCTGGTTGTTGAGCCGCCCCGTGGTTGGGTTTGCGCTGTGCCGTGGTCTGGTTGTTGAGTAGCCCCGTGGTTGGATTTGCGCTGTGCCGTGGTCTGGTTGTTGAGCTGCCCCGTGGTTGGGTTTGCGCTGTGCTGTGGTCTGGTTGTTGAGCCGCCCCGTGGTTGGGTTTGCGCTGTGCCGTGGTCTGGTTGTTGAGCAGCCCCGTGGTTGGGTTTGCGCTGTGCCGTGGTCTGGTTGTTGAGTAGCCCCGTGGTTGGGTTTGCGCTGTGCTGTGGTCTGGTTGTTGAGCCGCCCCGTGGTTGGGTTTGCGCTGTGCCGTGGTCTGGTTGTTGAGCAGCCCCGTGGTTGGGTTTGCGCTGTGCCGTGGTCTGGCTGTTGAGCTGCCCTGTGGTTGGGTTTGCGCTGTGCCGTGGTCTGGCTGTTGAGTAGCCCCGTGGTTGGGTTTGCGCTGTGCCGTGGTCTGGCTGTTGAGCAGCCCTGTGGTTGGGATTTGCTGTGCCGTGGTCTGGCTGTTGAGTAGCCCCGTGGTTGGGTTTGCGCTGTGCCGTGGTCTGGTTGTTGAGCCGCCCCGTGGTTGGGTTTGCGCTGTGCCGTGGTCTGGTTGTTGAGCAGCCCCGTGGTTTGCGCTGTGCCGTGGTCTGGTTGTTGAGTAGCCCCGTGGTTGGGATTGTGCCGTGGTCTGGTTGTTGAGCAGCCCCGTGGTTTGCGCTGTGCCGTGGTCTGGTTGTTGAGCAGCCCCGTGGTTTGCACTGTGCCGTGGCCTGGTTGTTGAGTAGCCCCGTGGTTGGGATTGTGCTGTGGTCTGGTTGTTGAGCAGCCCCGTGGTTGGGTTTGCGCTGTGCCGTGGTCTGGTTGTTGAGCTGCCCCGTGGTTGGGATTGTGCCGTGGTCTGGTTGTTGAGCAGCCCCGTGGTTGGGATTGTGCTGTGGTCTGGTTGTTGAGCAGCCCCGTGGTTGGGTTTGCGCTGTGCCGTGGTCTGGTTGTTGAGCAGCCCCGTGGTTGGGTTTGCGCTGTGCCGTGGTCTGGCTGTTGAGCCGCCCCGTGGTTGGGTTTGTGCTGTGGTCTGGTTGTTGAGCAGCCCCGTGGTTGGGATTGTGCCGTGGTCTGGTTGTTGAGCCGCCCCGTGGTTGGGTTTGCGCTGTGCTGTGGTCTGGTTGTTGAGCCGCCCCGTGGTTGGGTTTGCGCTGTGCCGTGGTCTGGTTGTTGAGTAGCCCCGTGGTTGGGTTTGCGCTGTGCCGTGGTCTGGTAGAAGTGGACTGGACTTGCACAATGTCATCATCTCGCTGTTGCTGGTGGACTGGATTTGAGCCGTGCCATTGTCTGGTTGGTGGAGGTGGGGAGGTGGCTTTCCCCGGCCTCTGCTGGCTTCAGGACCTCCCCGCTGTCCCCGTGACCTCCCCGCTTTCCCCGTGACCTCCCCGCCCTCCCCGTGACCTCCCCGCCGCCCCTGTGACCTCCCCGCCCTCCCCGTGACCTCCCCGCCCTCCCCGTGACCTCCCCGCCGCCCTGTGACCTCCCTGCCGTCCCTGTGACCTCCTCACCATCCCTGTGACCTCCCCGCCGTCCCCGTGACCTCCTCACCATCCCCGTGACCTCCCCGCCGTCCCCGTGACCTCCCTGCCCTCCCCGTGACCTCCCCGCCGCCCCCGTGACCTCCCCACCCTCCCCGTGACCTCCCTGCCGTCCCCGTGACCTCCTCACCATCCCTGTGACCTTCCCGCCGTCCCCGTGACCTCCCCGCCACCCCTCCCCGCCACTGTCTCTGCAGACTTGAGCTGCCACATCCACCCTCTGTCCTCCCCTCGGAGGTGGGTGGGCCGCCCCTGCTGGGCCCTGTGGAGGCCCTCCTCCCCCTCCCCCTCCTCTTTCTCTTCCTCCCCCTCCCCCTCCTCCCCTTCCCCCTCCTCTTCCTCCTCCTCCCCCTCCCCCTCCTCCCCGTCCTCCCTTCCCTCCTCCCCCTCCTCCCCCTCCTCCCCCTCCTCCTCCTGCGGGCGGGCGCTGGCCGTGTCTGCTCGGGCCGCCTCTCCAGTGACCACGGGTCAGGACTCGGGTGGCCGTGGGCCCCGCGCCCCACTTCCTGCGCCCCGTGCCCCGCGCCCTGCTCCCGCGCCCCGCTCCCCGCGCCCCCCCGCGCCCCCCGCCCCGCTCCCTGCGACCCCCGCCCCACGCCCCGCGCACCTGTGGCCGTGGGAGAGCCTGCGTGGCGCCCGGCTCAGTTGTTCCGGGTGCAGCAGCTGCAGAGTCCACCCCCCCCCACACACACACAGGGCTGGCGGGGGGCCCTCCCCCGCCATCCGCACACACGGGCCTGGCGAGGGGGGACGGAGGGCGGGCCCACGGGGAGGGGGGCAGGGCTCACCGCACGCCGGCCCCTCCTCCCTGGGCTCGGGGCAGCCCCGGGGTGCGCCCGGGGGAGGCTGGGGGGCCGGAGCCCCTCTGGCTCTGGCCCCGGGTCCGCTCGGGGGGCCCCGCGCGGTGAGCGCCCCGCGGCCCCCCGGCGCTGCGTGCGGCCTGTGCGCTGTCCCGCGGCCGGGGGCCGGGCTGGGCCTCTCCACCCACGCCCCGGCCGGCTCCGAGACGCCCCTCGACGCCCACCTCCGGGCTCCCCTGCGTCGCTCGGTGTCTGGGCTTCTCCGCTGCGCTGAGAGGCGCAGAGGGGAGCTGCCGGCGCAGAGCGGGGTCCCCCCCGCCAGGGCCGCGGAGGCGCGCGCGCGGGAGGCGAGGCCGGCCCGGCGCCGTGAGCTCCGCCTGCCGCCCCCGCCGCGTGGGAAGCTCGCGCACGCCCGGACCAGCGTGGTCTGAGGCCCGTCTCAGAAGGCGTTTACGGGACCCCTTTTCGACCCCTCGGTGGGCGTGGTGGGGGCCTCCGCGACCCTGCGCCGGCCCCCGTGGGCAGAAGGGTCCCCACGGGGGGAGCTGAGCGCGGTGGTCCAGGCCTGCGAGGCCCCCGGGGAGGCCGCACGCCCTCGGGGCCAAGGGCCAGGACAGGTTCTTGGGGCCCCCCACCCCCCCAACCCCCGCCCGCTGCAGCTGCTCTGTTCGTTTCCAACAACAAAACTACGTTTACGGCGTCTTCCCTCCGCACCTTTATTTCGAGATTTGAGAGGACCGGTGGGAGGGGGAGACGCTGATCGGCCAAGCCACTTTGGGTTGCGAGATGGGACACGCGTGTGGCCCACCCCGTAAGAGGACCGAAGCGAGCGTGTGCGAGAACTCCGTCCTTCCCGCGTGCGTGTGCGAGAACTCCGTCCTTCCCGCGCGCGTGTGCGAGAACTCTGTCCTTCCCGCGCGCGTGTGCGAGAACTCCGTCCTTCCCGCGCGCGTGTGCCAGAACTCCGTCCTCCCGGGACCTGACGTCAGACGTCGCCGTTACCGAGTTGCAATGCTCTCTGCGCCCCGGCGGCTTCCCTCGGGCCCCGTTCCGTGCGCACCCGGCCGGCCCTGGGCGTAGACCCCGGTGGGGCCGAGGGGCGGCCACGGCCCCCTCCACCACCGCGACCGCCACACCCCCCCCCCCGACCCCGCCAGTGAGAAGATGCGATTGTCCCTGACCGTGAGCGGGCGGCACGGGGGAGCAGGCTCCCGGCCAGCTATAAATAAAGGGTGATAATTAGCAAATAATAGGCTTCACTGTGCCGCCCGAGCTGCCCTCCCGTCTGCCCGCGTGGGGAGCCCTTTCTTCCCTGGGTCCCTGTGAGGGAGGCCCGCCGGCCAGCCTCCCCCCCCCCCCCCCCGGCAGGCAGGCGCCTCGATTTCCCCCCCACCCGGGCAGGCGCCCCCTCCTGGGGCGGGTACCTCGGTCGGTGGCCGGGTGCTCCCTCCCTGCCCGCCCGCCCTCGTGCCGTCTGACCGCAGGTCCTGGGGGGGACGGGGGCCGTGACAGCAGGATGCCGTCACGGCTGCCGGCGGCCCAGACACAGCGGCCCTTCTGTGAGGACCGCCCTGCCCTTTGACCCCGCTTCCCGTCTAGGTCATTCCTTCCCGGGAGGCCCGGGTCACTGCGGGGCCGCTGCCTCCTTCCCGTCCGCGCGCACACGGCGTGGTTCTCGCACGCCGTTCGGGCTCTGGCGCCGCACGCACGGCCCGTCAAGTGGAGATCCGGTGAGGGACAGGGGAGAGCTCCGGGCCCTGGCTCGTCGGCGCCTCCTCAGCCGTCCTGGGGGTGCAGCTCCGGGCCCTGGCTCGCGGGCCCCTCCTCGGCCGTCCCGGGGGTGCAGCTCCGGGCCCTGGCTCGCGGGCCCCTCCTCGGCCGTCCCGGGGGTGCAGACGTTGGCGTCCGGTCACGTCGGGGGAGCTGGGGTGGGGTGGGAAAGGTGTGCGCCGGGAGAGCAGTCCCGGGTCAGAGGTGCGCACCCCGGCCATTGCCTCGGGCTGGGACTCGCTGTAGCTTCCTGGGGTCACCGCGGGCTGGGACTCGCCGTAGCTTCCTGGGGTCGCCGCGGGGTGACCGGAAGCCACCGCCTGTCTGGGGGCGGCGCGCCTTGGCCACGCGGTGCTTCCGAGGGGGCCCGTGTCTCCGGAAGCCCGGGGTGATCACCAAGCGACTGCCGGACCAATGGCTCAGGCGCCAGAGCTCAGGCGCCGCGCGCGTCGCGCTGGGGCCGGGGGCCGGCTCTCTCCTTTCCTCCGGTTCATTCCCCCGTCCGGCCTCGCCTCCGCGAAGCAACGGCCGGGCGGGACTGAGAGGGCTCCGGTCACGTGGCGTTCCCGCCCGGAACCTGCAGAATAAACCCACAGTGCAGGTCGGGACTCGGCGGTGTCCACACCCGGAGCCTCCTGGCGCTGATTCCTTTTCCCGTGTGTGTGTGTGGGGGGGGGGTGCAGCCCATAGTGATTCCTTTTCCTGTGGGATTGGGGGTGCAGTCCCCTGGTTGTAGGGTGGCAAGCCCCAGACCCCGGGCAGACGGCTCCACGAGCGTGGCCGGGTCCCGGTGAGCCTTGGCCAGCCCGGGGCCTGGGCCCTGGAACTGCCGTTCCCCTCGTCCGTGACGTGCGTGGGGAGCTTGACCCCGGACGCGCGGACGGGCTCCGCGCACCTTCTCACACCTCCGTGGAGACGGCCGCGTGCCCCACGGGAGGCTGCGTGTGCGGCCCCGCCTCGCCTCGCCCCAGCTCCGCGTCTGCCCCGTGGACCCGTGGTCTCCCGGCGCCCCGGCCCCGCGCTGGCCGACGCTGGGAAGTGCCCTCCGTGGGTGGGCGCTGCAGGGGAGGCCAGCCTGGCGTCCGGACCCACGGAGGGGCCTGCCACCCACGCCCCGACTCCCCAGGCCGCCACTGCGCGCCCCGCGGCGCCGACGGGCAGGCGGCGGGCGGGCAGAGCCTCACCAGCCCGGACAGGGGCGGGGAGGGGCGGGGCGGGGCAGGGGCGGGGCAGGGGTGGGGCAGGGAGGGGCAGGGCAGGGAGGGGTGGGGCAGGGCAGGGGCAGGGGCAGGGGTGGGGCAGGGCAGGGAGGGGTGGGGCAGGGGTGGGGCAGGGCAGGGGCAGGGGCAGGGGTGGGGCAGGGAGGGGCAGGGCAGGGAGGGGTGGGGCAGGGCAGGGGCAGGGGTGGGGCAGGGAGGGGCGGGGCAGGGGCAGGGCAGGGGCGGGGCAGGGGCGGGGCAGGGGCAGAGCAGGGGCAGGGGCAGGGGTGGGGCAGGGCAGGGGCAGGGGTGGGGCAGGGCAGGGGCAGGAGCAGGGGCAGGGGTGGGCGCAGGGGCAGGGCAGGGCGCGCACACTGCCAGCCAGCAGTCAGGTGGCCCTGGCTGGAGTGGCCGCCTCCCCCGCCTGTCCGAGTCCCCTGACCGGGGCAGCAGGGCTCAGGGTGGAGTCTGCACGGATGTCCTCCACCGTGGGGCCCAGGTCCCCCAGGTGCAGAACCGGCTGTGACCAGCTTCTGGGGGTGGGGCGTGGCAGAGGGCGGGGTGAGGGAATGCCCCCCCCCCCCCTGGGGCCAGCCCAGCCCCACACCGAGGAGCCATCTCTGCCCCAGGGGATCCACCGCCCTGTCCGCCCCCGGCAGCCGACCCAGGGCTTGTGGCGGACGGCGCCGCCCGTCCGCGTGTGGCCGAGGCCTCAGGCCTGCTCCTGCACCGGGAAAGGCCAGGGCGAGGCCCGGCCCTTGAGTGACGGCAGGCGGGTGTCTGTGGGGACCCCGGGCCCTTGGGGGGGGCGGGCAACAGGTGAGAGCTTGAGAGGCCTGGGCCTCTGCCAAGAGTTGTTTACATGGCAGGTCAGACCCAGCCCTCCCCTAGCTCTGCCGGCAGAGTCTCCCTCCCTCCTCTGCTCCCTCCCTCCCTCTCACCCTGCCCTCCCCCGCCTGTCCCTCCGTCTCAGGGCTTCTGGTTCCTCTCTCCATCTTACGCACGTTTTAAAAATGGATGGAGACTCTCGGCCCGGCCCGGCAGTTTTCCGTGCCGGGAGACACAAAGCCGAGGTCCTCCGGGAGCCCGGGAGCCCTTTTTCCACCACGTGACCGCAGCCCGGGTGTGGGTGGCGGTGCGGTCCCCGCGGGCCCCACCTGCGGGGGCGGGGGTGGGGCGCGGCTCCCGCGGTGACGGCGCCCCTGCTCTTCCCGCAGATGAGATCATGCACCAGGACATCGTCCCGCTGGGGGCCGCCGACATCCAGGAGCAGCTGAGGAAGCGCTTTGCCTACCTGTCCGGTGAGCGGCGGGGGGGGGGGGGGGGGGGAGCGGAGGGGGGGGAGCCGGGAGGCTGGGGGGAGGGCGGTCCACGCCGGGCCTTGCAGCTCCCTGGGTGTGGACGGCGGAGTCTGCCCAGGCCGCCGGCTGTGGGGAGAAGCCGGACGCACGGCCCCCCCTCACGCTGCGGCAGGGTCCCCATCTGTTTCCTCCGCCCGTAACACCACACCCCAGGCTGCGGGGAGGGGCGGGGGGCGGGGGGACGGGCGTCCAGGAGAGATGTGCATTCGCTAGCTGGTGGTGCAGGCCTGTAATCCCAGCTACTCAAGAGGTGGAGACGGAAGGACCACGAGTTCAAAGCCAACCTGAGCGAAATCAGTGAGACCCCCCTTCTCTCTCTTTTTTTAAAAAAAGTAAATGAATAGAAATAAAATAGCGAAGGGGCATACGTGGCTCAAGTGGTAGAGTGCTTGCTTAGCAAGTGTGATTGCCAGTAGCTCGCGTGCACACACGCACGCACACGCACGCACGCGCACACACACAGAGCGTGGGAGTGCAGGTCTCAAGAAGATGAGGTCGGAACCGCCCTGGCTCGAGGGCTGAGCCACCCAAGCTTGTGAAGAGGCTGCGGCATCCGCGGCCTGACCCCCTCACCCCCCGAAGGCCCCGACCCTGACGTCCGTCCGTGTTACGCTACCCGGGGCTGCCCCGCCGTGGGCCGTAGGTTCCCGGGAGTCAGGCTCGCTGCACACACCTGTCCCCGGCCGTGCCGAAGCAGCAGCCTGGTGCGCCCAGGTCACTCACTGGGCTCAGGTCGGTCGCGGCTTTCCTCAGTGGGCGGGGCCTCGTCGGCCCGCGCCGCAGACTCCAGAGCACCGGGTCACACCGCGGGCTCCTCATCTGGCTGCCACAGGCCCTGGCATGGTGCCTTCCCGGCGCTCCCAGCCCCTCTGTGCCCGGGGGTGGCCTGTCCGTGCCAAGGGGCTGGGCCACGCCAGGGTGCCCTCTGTGCCAGGGGGCCCGTCCGCTGCTTCCTGCTGCTGCCCTCCAGAGGGCGCCTGTGCTTGTGTCTGACCCCGGCCGGGCTCCCAGCCCCGGGCTTTGTTCTCCGGCGAGTTGGGATAGGAGAGGCGTGAGAGGAGGTTGCGTCCCAGCGCGGGCTGGCCTAGGCTTCTGTCTTCATTCTCTCCTCACCTGGCCGGTCCCTGCCACGCTCGGCGCCTGGACTACGACGTCAGAGACCGCGACGTCCGCGAGCTCAGGCCTTCCGACGGGGCGGGGCGGGGCCTCACCCCCTGGGCGTGGGCTGGGGACACTGGGGGGCGGCCGAGGCCCCATGGGGGCTCGGTGTGCCCGCCCAGCGCCACAGCGTGTGATCTGGCGTGACCGGCATGGTTTGAATCCCGGTCCCCCCACTGGAAGCCACCGGAAGCGGAGCAGGGACAGGAGCCTGGCCGTGACCTCCCTCGCCTGGACGGCGGCGGGGCAGCCCCGAGGGGCACCGGTGCTCTAGAACGTTCCCACAGGACGGAGCCTGTGCTGCTAGGAGCTGCATGGTTGGGTGTTGCACTCGGCGTGAGCAGAGCAAGCCCACCCCACCCCCGCAGCACGGAGACCAGCCATGGAGTGGCCAGCTAGGTGGAGAGGCTGTGCGTTCCGTGGCGTGTTCCCACGGCAGGGAGAGGCTGTGCGTTCCCGTGGCATGTTCCCAGGGCAGGGAGAGGCTTGCGTTCCAGCGTGTTCCCACGGCAGGGAGAGGCTGCGTTCCGTGGCGTGTTCCCACGTGCAGGGAGAGGCTGTGCGTTCCCGTGGCGTGTTCCCCGTGGCAGGGAGAGGCTGTGCGTTCCCGTGGCGTGTTCCCGTGGTAGGGAGAGGCTGTGCGTTCCCGTGGCGTGTTCCCGTGGTAGGGAGAGGCTGTGCGTTCCCGTGGCGTGTTCCCAGGGCAGGGAGAGGCTGCGTTCCGTGGCGTGTTCCCACGGCAGGGAGAGGCTGTGCGTTCCGTGGCGTGTTCCCACGGCAGGGAGAGGCTGTGCGTTCCCGTGGCGTGTTCCCACGTGCAGGGAGAGGCTGTGCGTTCCGTGGCGTGTTCCACGTGCAGGGAGAGGCTGTGCGTTCCCGTGGCGTGTTCCCATTGCAGGGAGAGGCTGTGCGTTCCCGTGGCGTGTTCCCGTGGTAGGGAGAGGCTGTGCGTTCCCGTGGCGTGTTCCCATTGCAGGGAGAGGCTGTGCGTTCCCATGGCGTGTTCCCACTGCAGGGAGAGACTGTGCGTTCCCGTGGCGTGTTCCCACGGCAGGGAGAGGCTGTGCGTTCCCGTGGCGTGTTCCCGTGGTAGGGAGAGGCTGTGCGTTCCCGTGGCGTGTTCCCGTGGTAGGGAGAGGCTGTGCGTTCCCGTGGCGTGTTCCCATTGTAGGGAGAGGCTGTGCGTTCCCGTGGCGTTCCCATTGCAGGGAGAGACTGTGCGTTCCCGTGGCATGTTCCCAGGGTAGGGAGAGGCTGTGCGTTCCCGTGGCGTGTTCCCGTGGTAGGGAGAGGCTGTGCATTCCCGTGGCGTGTTCCCGTGGTAGGGAGAGGCTGTGCGTTCCCGTGGCGTGTTCCCACGGCAGGGAGAGGCTGTGCGTTCCCGTGGCGTGTTCCCACGGCAGGGAGAGGCTGTGCGTTCCCGTGGCGTGTTCCCATTGTAGGGAGAGGCTGTGCGTTCCCGTGGCGTGTTCCCATTGTAGGGAGAGGCTGTGCATTCCCGTGGCGTGTTCCCATTGTAGGGAGAGGCTGTGCATTCCCGTGGCGTGTTCCCATTGTAGGGAGAGGCTGTGCGTTCCCATGGCGTGTTCCCATTGTAGGGAGAGGCTGTGCGTTCCCGTGGCGTGTTCCCATTGCAGGGAGAGGCTGTGCGTTCCCATGGCGTGTTCCCATTGCAGGGAGAGACTGTGCGTTCCCGTGGCGTGTTCCCACGGCAGGGAGAGGCTGTGCATTCCCGTGGCGTGTTCCCGTGGTAGGGAGAGGCTGTGCGTTCCCGTGGCGTGTTCCCGTGGTAGGGAGAGGCTGTGCGTTCCCGTGGCGTGTTCCCATTGTAGGGAGAGGCTGTGCGTTCCCGTGGCGTTCCCATTGCAGGGAGAGACTGTGCGTTCCCGTGGCGTGTTCCCGGGTAGGGAGAGGCTGTGCGTTCCCGTGGCGTGTTCCCCGTGGTAGGGAGAGGCTGTGCATTCCCGTGGCGTGTTCCCGTGGTAGGGAGAGGCTGTGCGTTCCCGTGGCGTGTTCCCACGGCAGGGAGAGGCTGTGCGTTCCCGTGGCGTGTTCCCACGGCAGGGAGAGGCTGTGCGTTCCCGTGGCATGTTCCCATTGTAGGGAGAGGCTGTGCGTTCCCATGGCGTGTTCCCATTGTAGGGAGAGGCTGTGCGTTCCCGTGGCGTGTTCCCATTGCAGGGAGAGGCTGTGCGTTCCCGTGGCGTGTTCCCGTGGTAGGGAGAGGCTGTGCGTTCCCATGGCATGTTCCCATTGTAGGGAGAGGCTGTGCGTTCCCGTGGCGTGTTCCCATTGCAGGGAGAGGCTGTGCGTTCCCGTGGCGTGTTCCCGTGGTAGGGAGAGGCTGTGCGTTCCCGTGGCGTGTTCCCATTGCAGGAAGAGGCTGTGCGTTCCCGTGGCGTGTTCCCGTGGTAGGGAGAGGCTGTGCGTTCCCGTGGTGTGTTCCCAGGGTAGGGAGAGGCTGTGCGTTCCCGTGGCGTGTTCCCATTGCAGGGAGAGGCTGTGCGTTCCCGTGGTGTGTTCCCAGGGTAGGGAGAGGCTGTGCGTTCCCGTGGCGTGTTCCCAGGGTAGGGAGAGGCTGTGCGTTCCCGTGGCGTGTTCCCGTGGTAGGGAGAGGCTGTGCGTTCCCGTGGCGTGTTCCCATTGCAGGGAGAGGCTGTGTGTTCCCGTGGCGTGTTCCCATTGCAGGGAGAGGCTGTGCGTGTCCGTGGCGTGTCCCCGTGGTAGGGAGAGGCTGTGCGTTCCCGTGGTGTGTTCCTAGGGTAGGGAGAGGCTGTGCGTTCCCGTGGCGTGTTCCCATTGTAGGGAGAGGCTGTGTGTTCCCGTGGCGTGTTCCCACGGCAGGGAGAGGCTGTGCGTTCCCGTGGCGTGTTCCCAGGGCAGGGAGAGGCTGTGCATTCCGTGGCGTGTCCCGTGGTAGGGAGAGGCTGTGCGTTCCCATGGCGTGTCCCCATGGCAGGGAGAGGCTGTGCGTTCCGTGGCGTGCTCCCATTGCAGGGAGAGGCTGTGCGTTCCCGTGGCGTGTTCCCACGGCAGGGAGAGGATGTGCGTTCCCGTGGCGTTCCCATTGCAGGGAGAGGCTGTGCGTTCCCGTGGCGTGTTCCCGTGGTAGGGAGAGGCTGTGCGTGTCCCGTGGCGTGTTCCCATTGCAGGGAGAGGCTGTGTGTTCCCGTGGCGTGTTCCCATTGCAGGGAGAGGCTGTGCGTGTCCGTGGCGTGTCCCCGTGGTAGGGAGAGGCTGTGCGTTCCCGTGGCGTGTTCCCATTGCAGGGAGAGGCTGTGTGTTCCCGTGGCGTGTTCCCATTGCAGGGAGAGGCTGTGCGTGTCCGTGGCGTGTCCCCGTGGTAGGGAGAGGCTGTGCGTTCCCGTGGTGTGTTCCTAGGGTAGGGAGAGGCTGTGCGTTCCCGTGGCGTGTTCCCACGGCAGGGAGAGGCTGTGCGTTCCCGTGGCGTGTTCCCATTGTAGGGAGAGGCTGTGTGTTCCCGTGGCGTGTTCCCACGGCAGGGAGAGGCTGTGCGTTCCCGTGGCGTGTTCCCAGGGCAGGGAGAGGCTGTGCATTCCGTGGCGTGTCCCCGTGGTAGGGAGAGGCTGTGCGTTCCCATGGCGTGTCCCCGTGGCAGGGAGAGGCTGTGCGTTCCGTGGCGTGCTCCCATTGCAGGGAGAGGCTGTGCGTTCCCGTGGCGTGTTCCCACGGCAGGGAGAGGATGTGCGTTCCCGTGGCGTTCCCATTGCAGGGAGAGGCTGTGCGTGTCCGTGGCGTGTTCCCGTGGTAGGGAGAGGCTGTGCGTTCCCGTGGTGTGTTCCCGTGGTAGGGAGAGGCTGTGCGTTCCCGTGGCATGTTCCCATTGCAGGGAGAGGCTGTGCGTTCCCGTGGCGTGTTCCCATTGCAGGGAGAGGCTGTGTGTTCCCGTGGCGTGTTCCCAGGGCAGGGAGAGGCTGTGCGTTCCCGTGGCGTGTTCCCAGGGTAGGGAGAGGCTGTGCGTTCCCGTGGCGTGTTCCCATTGCAGGGAGAGGCGGGGTCCTGGCTCCAGGCGCCTCTCCGTGACCCGTGGCGCATCGTGGGGAGGTGGGCCCCCCACACTCTGGGATTCCACGGGAGCAGCACGCGGGGCACTGGAGGAGGAGCCGGCCGCCCTGCGTTCCCGCGCGTCCTCATCCAGAGAGCAAAGGGCCGGCGTGGCCGCCCGGGACTCCAGGACGCCGGGCCTTACAGCCTGAAAAGCCGTCGGCTGGCCCAGCCGACACTCGGGGGCCCCGCCCCCCAAAGGGCCTTGAACCGGGACGGCTCAGACAGTGGGCAGAGCCTCCACTCGGCAGCAGCACCGGCCTTCCTTGAGAAGCCGGAATTCCAGACGACCAAGCACGCTCAGGAGCGTCTTCAGTCGGGACGGAGG
The DNA here is from genome assembly GCF_023159225.1 of Perognathus longimembris pacificus. Classification (NCBI taxonomy): domain Eukaryota; kingdom Metazoa; phylum Chordata; class Mammalia; order Rodentia; family Heteromyidae; genus Perognathus; species Perognathus longimembris. The sequence continues at coordinate 166,853 of NW_025961263.1, read as the reverse complement.
CCGGGGCGCGACCGAGGCGGTGACCGCCGTCTCCCGTCCTCGCTCCGCAGGAGGCTGGGCGCCGGGCCGGCCTGTGAGCGGACGCGCTCGGTCTCCGCTGCGGCCGGGGCGGGGCGGACGCCGCGGGCGCCCAGCTGAGTGGGTGCGTGTCTCCGCAGGCGGGCGGGGGCAGGACGGCAGCCCGGTCATCACCTTCCCCGACTACCCGGCCTTCAGCGACATCCCGGACAAGGAGTTCCAGAATGTCATGACCTACCTGACCAGCATCCCCAGGTACGTGCCGCGGGCGTGGCCGTGGCCGCCGTGGCCGGGTTGAGGGGGCCGCGCGGCGTGGGGAAGGGGCGGGGCTCGCGACGACGCTCCCTGCCCAGCATGGCCATACACCACCTAATTAATCCCCCGTCGCCTCCCCTCCCCCGTCACTCACCCCCCATCTCTCCATCCCTCGTCACCTCCCAACCCCGTCACTTCCCCTCCCCCATGACCCCATCCCCATCGCCTCCCCGCCCCGTCACCTCCCCTCCCCCGTCACTCATCCCCCATCTCCTCCCCGCCCCCGTCACTCACCCCCCATCTCCCCATCCCTCGTCACCTCCCAACCCCGTCACTTCCCCTCCCCCATGATCCCATCCCCATCACCTCCCCGCCCCGTCACCTCCCCTCCCCCGTCACTCACCCCCCATCTCCCCATCCCCCATCTCCTCCCCGCCCCCCGTCACCTCCCCTCCCCCGTCACCCCATCCCCCGTCACCTCCCCACCCCCGTCACCCCATCCCCCGTCACCTCCCCGCCCCCGTCACCCCATCCTCTGCTGTCATCTCCGCGCATCGTGATGGCCGCTGACGCCATCGGCCATCAGAGTTGAAGGTGAATAGCGGCTTCAGCTCCTCTGGCTCTGCTCCGCTTCCTCGCACCCGCCACCAGGACTGCCCTGGGCATTGTGGGCTGTGACGCGGCCACGTGAACAGCCCCGCTTCTCCCGCAAAGCCTGGGCCACGGCGACCCCGGGTCCTGGCCGTGCTGCAGGCTGCGGTCTTTGGCTGTGTGGAAGTGCTTAGAGATGGAGGCGGGGGCGGGGCGTCCTAGGGGGCGGGGGCGGGGGTGTACTAGGGGGCGGGGGCGGGGGTGTACTAGGGGGCGGGGGTGGGGGTGTACTAGGGGGTGGGGATGGGGCGTCCTAGGGGGCGGGGCGGGGGCGTCTTAGGGGGTGGGGCGTCTTAGGGGGTGGGGCGGGAGCGTCCTAGGAGGCAGGGGCGGGGCGGGGGCGTCCTAGGGGGCGGGGGCGTCCTAGGGGGTGGGGTGTCTTAGGGGGCGGGGCGTCTTAGGGGGCGGGGGGCATCCTAGGAGGCAGGGGCGGGGCGTCCTAGGGGGTGGGGGCGTCCTAGGGGGCGGGGGCGGGGATTCCTAGGGGGCGGGGCGGGGGCGTCTTAGGGGGCGGGGTGGGGGCGTCCTAGGGGGCGGGGCTGGGGTGTCTTAGGGGGCGGGGCGTCCTAGGAGGCGGGGCCGGGGCCTTGGCCCCGTTCCTGCGCCCTGGCGGCCCCGTTATCCGGCCGTCCCTCGGAGGCTGCACACTCTTGGCGGTGAACCGCGCGGGGACTGAGGGCCCAGCACCCCGTGTCTGGAGCTGGAGCCTCCAGATGTGGAGTCACCAGGGGTGCTGGAAGCGGGGTTCCGCAGGCCTTAGGAGGAGCGAGCTGGCGGGGTGAGGCTGCGCGAACCTCACCTAGGGCGGCAGAGCCGCAGGGCGGGCCGGGCCGGGGCCTCCGCATCCATGGCCTGGTGGTCAGTCGGGGGAGGAGGGGCTGGTTTCCCCGTCCCCTCGGGAGCAGCTGGCCTTGTGACCTGGGCCGGAGGTGCCCCGCCAGCCTCGGGAGGGGAGGGGAGGGAGCACAGTGTTCCAGGATATTGGGGGAGTGGGGGGGCTGCAGAGGGGAGGCCGGGAGATGCCTGCCCGGAGCTCAGTTCGAGGAGGTGCTCCTCCGGCCTTTGGGCCCTTGAGCGATAGTCACCCCGTGTTTAGACTCAACCCCCCTCCCCCAGAGCCCGCCAGAGGCTCCAGAAAATGGGCGTTTAGCTGGGCCGTACTTACTCCCATGTTTCCGAGAGGCAGGGCTTGGAGTCGGCCCCATCTCTCCTGTGCTGCGTGCTGGGGCGGGGGGGTGGGGTAGGGGGAGATGGCGTTCAGCAAACCTCACAGGTGGGCAGGAGAGCTATTTCCCAGAGCCCGTGGTGGTGGTGGTGGTGGTGGTGGTCGTGGGGCTGGAACTCAGGGCCTGGGCGCTGTCCCCGAGCTCTTTTGCTCAAGGCTAGCGCTCTACCGCTCAGAGCCACAGCTTCACTTCCGGTTTCCTGGTGGTTAATTAGAGATGGGAGCCTCACCGACGTGCCTGCCGGGGCTGGCTTTGAACCCCGATCCTCAGATCTCGGTCTCCCGAGTAGCTAGGATGGCGGGCGTGAGCCACCGGTGCCCCGTGAGAGCGCGGGTTTTGTACCGGAGGCTCACGGCTGGGCCCGTCGCTCGGAGGTGTGCGCCCTGCCGTCTCCCTGGGCCTTTCCCCTGTCCGCGGAGGGAGAGTTGGGGCGTGGCTCCCGACGGAGCCCTGCGAAGGCTTCCTGGTACATTTCTCGCGGTGCTGGAGGGCAATGAGGAGAGAGGCGGTGGGCCGGAGGGGAGGGGGGCGGTGCGGCGGGCAGGAGGGGAGGGGGGGGGGGCAGGAGGGGAGGGGGCGGCGGGCAGGAGGGGAGGGGGGCGGCGGGCAGGAGGGGCGGGGGGCGGCGGGCAGGAGGGGCGGGGGACGGCGGGCAGGAGGGGAGGGTCCCAGGGGTCCCGCTGGCCGCTGCCGTCAGGATGCTGCCTGGCCCGGCGGAGCCCCGGAGCTCGCGGCACCCCCTCCCCCCACCCCGACGCTCCCCAGCCCCCCGCCGCCGCCCCGCCGCGGTCCTCTCCCGAAGTTGCAGCCGCCGTCGCCGGGGGCCTCGCGTTCTGATTTGCGGGGCCGGGTGCGCGGCGCGGCGGGAGCCGGGCGTCCCGCGCTGATGGCGGGGTCTCTCTCCATTTCAGCCTGCAAGACGCCGGCATCGGGTTCATCCTGGTCATTGACCGAAGGCAGGACAAATGGACGTCCGTGAAGGCGTCGGTCCTTCGCATAGCCGTAAGTGGGGTCCCTGCTCTTCCTGCTGAGCGGGGGGGGAGGGGGGGGTCCCGGAGGTGACCCGCTGGGGTTCAGCTCAGCACGGCCCGAGCCCACGGGGCCCACCGGGGCTCCGACCTGCCGGCTGTGTGTGCGTGCGTGCGTGTGTGCACGCGCATGTGTGAGTGGTGAATCCTCGGGGGGGGGGGGGGACTCTCGGGAAGTCCGCTCTTGCGTGTGTGCGCTCTTAAATGGGGCGTGAGCGTTCCGCGCAGGCAGGACGCGGTGCGTCCGTGCTCGGGCTGGAGGATGGAGACCGCGGCTCCCCCCACACCCCTGCGGGCCACTCGGTCTGTACGCGGGGGAGCAGCCGCCTCGGCCCGGAGACCCCGCGGCCCCCCGGCAAGCCCGGCCCGCCGGCACCGTCTCCGAGGGGCGAGAGGGAGCTGGCAGGAGTGTTATTTTCGGAAGTCTCTCCCTCCCACCTACACGCTATATGGCGCGCTTCCTCTGAGCTGAGCTCACCCACACTCCCTCGCCCCCCGCCAGCTGCCGCGTGTCAGCTGCTGGGTGCCGGGTGCCCTGTCCCTGGGGGCTGGCCCTCCCGGCCCCTCCAGGCCTCCCGCCCTGGGCCCCTCCCCGTCCTGGCCTCCTGCCCTGGGCCTCTGCCCCTCCTCCTGGGCCTCTGCCCCTCCCGGCCTCCCGCCCCGGGCCCCTCCCCCTCCCGGCCTCCCACCCTAGGCCTCTCCCCCCTCCCGTCCTCACACCCTGGGCCTCTGCCCCTCCCCCTGGGCCTCTGCCCCTCCCCCTGGGCCTCTACCCCTCCCGGCCTCCCGCCCTGGGCCTCTTACCCCCAGCCACCCCTCAGGCCCCAGCCACTCGGAGGCCCAGGTCTTGCCCTGCACGCTGCCGGGAGAAGAACGGGGGGCGCGAGGTCTGCTCCGATGCTCTCAGCCTGCTGTGGGGGACCCCGGCCCCCCGCCTCGCTGGGGCTCCCTGTGGGGTGCCCCCTCCGCCGCCCGCACCGTGCCTCCCACGCGCCGTTCGTCTGAGCACATCCCAGCGCGCCATGGGCTCCCAACAGGCCCGCCTGGCCCCCCCACGGCCACGCCCTCCCCGGCCCCGGGGTAAAGTCACGCGCTCTCAGCTCGCTGTCACGCTCGCTCGCACACGCACACGCGTGCGCACACACACGCACATGCGCACACACACACACGCCCCTCGGTGCCTCAGCTCAGATGGCTTTGCAGGTGCAGTGTAGAGGGCATCTGTGTGTGTGCGGACACCTGAAGGCACCCCCCCCTCGGGGCAGAGGGACACACCCCTCCCCACAGGTGGGGTGGGGAAGGGCCGGGAGCCAGGCCTGGGCCTGGCCCCAGGCTCTCCCCATCACCAGTGGGGGGAGGGGCATGCCTCGGGCCGGCAGGGCCTGCCCTCCCCACTCTCCCACCCTCATGGAGACAGTGGCAGCTTCCCGGGGCCTGGGGGGTGCCAAGTTCACCCCGGGGGGCTTCCCGGGGCCTGGGGGGGTGCCAAGTTCACCCCGGGGGGCTTCCCGGGGCCTGGGGGGGTGCCAAGTTCACCCCGGGGGCTTCCGGGGGCCTCGCCCTGTGTCCCGGGCTCCTAGCCTCGGTGCCGGTGGACATCCGCCGAGTCTGTCGGGTGCAGTTAGGGCAGAGCTGGGGAGATGGCGCAGGCTCTGCGGCCGACAGGAGGTGGCGGGAGGAGGTGCGCGTCCTCCCAGGCCCTGGAGGGCTTGTCGGGTTAATGAACGCCGACCAGGCCGCTGTGGCTGCTGCCGGTGGCACCTTTGTCCAGATTCCACGGCCAGCGTGGGGACCCGTGGGGACTGCCCTGTTCTGCCCCGCCCTGTTCTGCCCCGCCCCCGGGCTCTCACTCAGACCCCGAGGTCACCCCCCTCTCAACCCCAGGAGCAACGTTCAGATGACACGTTGTTGCCGTTGGCTAGCTTCAGACTAAAGTGATGGGTCAGGCCGCCGTATTTAACGCTACCGTCAC